>NW_017300245.1:339879-349657 GCF_001594075.2 Trachymyrmex cornetzi
CTATATATATATATATATATATACCAAAGGCACCTGCATACTTCGTTCAATGGTATTGTCGAGAGACCATGGTGTCGCGCTGGTGCATGAGTGCACTTCCGGTAACCCCCGCAGTTTGCCCGGGACAGGTGACGCTCCATTGTGTCGATAAAATATTGACACTCGATATTTCGCCTTATTCACTCAGGCTAGGCTAGAGAAAACGTTAGAATCTGTGTTTACATAGATGTCCACCTTTTTTTCCGTCGTCTCTAATCTACTCTCGCGAACGTGTTACTTTTAGTATCTTGCCATTAGTGGAACTTTATTCCGAAAGAAAAAGAGAAAAGACATCCCGTATCGCTGAATTTAACTATACATCCGTAACCTGCCGGATTTAATTTTCTGATTCGTAATATTCGAATTGACTGGATTCATTACTTTTGACTTAGGCGACATAAGCGAGCTGGATTCGTCTCCGTAACTATTTAATATTAGTATTTTTGTTATCCTTTCAGATTTCCCAGTGCTTTTTTTTCCAGTAAAAAAATTTCAAATTTTCTTTTTTCTTGGAAAAGAAGATAGTTAGAGCGCAATGACGTTGCGATTTTAAAATTATAAAATATTAAAAAGTTTTACATAATAAGATTGCTTTTTTGATCCTATTTCATCACATTCCCCAACACTTTTCTCTCAACAAGTTAATATTTTATGAATATAATATCGTGCTATTATAATGCGACATTATTATCGCATTAATTTATAAATAATCTGAGGAAATCGTATCATAATTCTTTTTGGATATAAATAAGTAGAAAAGAGACCAGCGAATAATACGAGAATTCTCTTTGGGAATATGTGTTTATTTCACTCACCGTTTTGTTCCCCAAATTTTTGACACGGCAGTTGAGGTACGTGGTCTTTCCCAGCAGGGCGGTCACGTTCTTCGAGGCCGATTTGTCGAAATACGGTCCCGATCGTGTGGCCTCCTCCAGAGCGTTCTGATTGTATGTGTCGCTGTTCTTGCCGCTGCCGCTGTATGGCATGTTGTGGCAGTGTACTTCTGAAACACGAGAAATCGAAAGAAACTGTGTAAATGTGGCAATTTCGATGCTGAACGAGAGAAGACATTCGTTCGCGGCGACGTATCTTAAAGCACTATACGTATTCTTTGTTTCCAATGTGTCGATTGTTCTTGCATGCTGAAAATCGAGAAGAGAATGAAAAAACGAATCTTCTTGTACAAGACCGACTGTAGTTGCTGCATTATCATTCAAGAAACAACGTTGCCATGTTCTGCGACAGAAAGTTGAAAAGCGAAGAGAAAGTTGAAAATTTAAAAAAAATTCGTGATATGAATGAAAATCGCTATGCACAGTCAATTTTTTTGTTACAGCATATTAGATTTTGTGTTATGTATTTTATTGTCTGAGAGAGAGAGAGAGAGAGAGAGAGAGAGAGGAGGTGAAATGTAATTTTTCTTAACGAATTTAAAGCGAATTTTTTACGAAAAAATTTTAATTATAGGGGAAAATAATTAAATAAAATAATAGCCAACATTACAATAAAAATAGATATGTAAATATAACGTTCGTTTATATGTAACAAAAAACACTTTGTGTACATCATAGAATGTAATTATGATATTAATAATAATGATAGTAATATTATCATTGCTTGCATGGGTAGTTACCATATTATGCTAAACTATTAATTATGCTCGTTAGAAAGCGGCTTGCAATGCGTTATGGTTTCTCATTAAAGAGCAAGAGTGCGAGAATGCGCAAATACGCAAATATAGTTAATAAAAAAGGGAGATTTTAATTAAATATGCACAGCTGTTGATACATAAAATTTAATTGGTTATGAAAAGAATTATCCATTTATCAGTCACAGATGTGCAAATTACATGACATTGCGGAAAGAAAGTTGAAATTAATGTCAGTTCTCCTTACTATACTTGACATTTATTATCGCAGAAATAACTTATTCTCATATCATTGATTTCTGTTTATCTTTGCGCCTCTCTCTCTTTCTCTCTCAGAAACAGAAAATAAAAAATTCTCTTCGTCATCATTTGTACTGCAGATGTTTTCATTGTAACGTTGCGATAATAGCACGCAATGGACAAAGGAAAATGGCACGTGCATCGCGTAATGCATTTCTTCTGCCAAAAGCTGGTTTTATTCGATTAGACTTTGCTGAATGCATCGCAATACTGAGACAATAAATGAGTTGTTGAGTAAAACAGCGATACAAGTAATTTTTTTCATTTCGGAAAATATTAGTAAAGTTTAGGAAAAATACGAATATTTTATTACGGTTTAAACTAATAAAAAAAAAGTATAATATAATATATTATAGAACCGTATACGTGATAACACAACCTATAGAAATCAAAGCTTTAAACAGTCTAGCTAGATTTTAAATGCTTGTATGATTCTTGTATGAATTTATATACTACGTATGTAGTCCTTAGAAACGCGTGCCGAAATAATTTTACGGTCTTGAAACGCTAACTCTACTAAACTACCGCAGTAATGTCACGAGTTAAATTGACTAGCAAATTTTTTATGCTTATTCACATCTTCGGAACGATCTTAATAATGTTGAATAACATATTAAAATCTGTAAATAATTAATTCTTATTGCGAAAAATGTTACCTCGGCCTGGAGTCTAACCTGGATCTCTTGCATTCCGTGCGAGCGTTCTAAACTTTTAGACTACCGAGGCCTTAATAGTATTCTTCGCAATAATTGGCATATGAAGGAACAACGTCTCTTTAGGCGACGTAAATAAATTAAAAAATGTGTAAAATTGTACGACATGTGAAATAGTTCAACGGCTAGGAAGTTTATATTAAGCTTCATTTTTGATATTCAATTGTATTACTCACTAACCGAGTGCTATCAAATGTATTAATTCGAAAAATAAATAAAGATAAAGAGAGTGCAGAGAGAGAAAATCGATCGATTAATGGCACAAATATTTATACTTATCTCGGATAAACCGAGTTAAGTGTTTTGAACTATGAGTAAGCTGGCAATAAACTTCTCGAAGCAAAGTATCATCGTCGCGGACACCCCGGAGAGTTACGAGAATTGTTTATCGGTTCAGCAACTTTCGCGTTGAATCGACGACAAGGAAATAATTTTCTCAAGACGATATCATCTAATTTTCGCAAGTTTAAGAACTTGTTTGTTTCAACCACATCGCGTTCACGGATGTCCACGTAGAAACAAATTAATCACGATGATTTGCGCAACGTGAATATCCTATGCACGAGATAGACGAGGTAGAATTTGTCGGAATTAAAAACGTAATTTGCAATTACCTTGCTCAGCCATGCGTACGCAGGATGAACCTGGTCGTTTCCCATCGCCGCGCCCGCGCCGCGCCGCGTTGTGCCACGCCGTCCCAAATTTGTCAAACTCGTTCAAACGGGTTTTAAACGAACCGAGGCGTTTGAAAAGTAACTAGCGCTACGAATTATCACGCTTTTGTGCGGGCGCAGTTCATTCATCTCAGCTGAGGTGATCGAGAGCACGGATATAATTGGCTGTCGCTGTTACGATCCCGAAAGGCCAACTATTGCTGGCTGCTGCAGTCGTTTCCGCCGGCGCCGAGCCTCGCCTCGCTATCATACGCTAGTTACGCTCTATTGCCAGAAACTCGGTGAGTATATAATCGAATTTCGTCGCTCTTGATTAGGCCGTGATTACACGAGGAGACGCGCTCGCGGCTGATGCGGCAAATATTGAATCTCGGCGCGGCAGCCGACGCGCATAATCCGTCCCGTTTTCTCTTACCAGCGACACTTTAGGCGCTTCCGAACGTCGCCAGTTATCCCCTCGAGTGGCTGGAGAACTTTATCCGCGACTTTCGTATCGCGAATTCTCCACGGCGTTACTCAACGTTAATCCGTTCTCTCCTCCAGTCCCCCGTTCCCTTTGCGCTTCTCCGCGCAATCAGCCCACCGTTAGATTATATTCACGCGAGAATGTCGCTCTGAACGTCCCATCGAACAAAGATACAAAATGAATTATAGGGAACAAAACTTTCCAGAAGCAATAATCAATTATACATAGCTAGTTAACAGCAGAAATATCAAATGCGAGCGAAAAGTACTTCCGAGTGAGTTTAAACGTATATAATGTTTTCTTTACTAGTGTGTTCAGTCGAACCTGTCATAATAATGATAAAACGAGCTTTCAAAGTTTCGCATTATATCTCTCAGAATAACAGGATACACAATTTTTAATTACAATAAAATTTATCACTTGGAGAAGTCATGTATTAATTTTAATACTATATGGTTAATACTAAACGTGGTTTCCAATCGCTACTTCTGTACTGATTTAAAAATTGCAATAAACTTCCTATTTTATTGCGCTATTATATACGCGATATTATGAATAATATTATCTTATATATATATACGTATATTATGAAACAGAGATACGCTGTATCGTGATTGCGGCGTATGTAACAAAACTTTGCTCGCAAGTGAGTCGCGACAAGTTTCTTTATTAAATTTAGCGAAAGGCTACGAGCAATTTCAACGGGTCTGTTTTATTTGGCGACAAGAAATTCGAGCTCTCACGAAAGGCTAGAATTGGCCAAGTTTGGAACGAACGGGTTACAAGAGCCAGCCATGCTTGTACAATGGGCTCAAGCTAATTTAATTATGAATCAACGCCATTGACCACCTTTCCACCTCGCAATCTGCTCCATTTCCTCAATTTCCTTTCCTTCCGTTCATACGGCCGTGACCAACATTTTGCTTTTAACTTAATTTAGAAAAGATGCAAACTCAATTTAAAAAGATGTGATATATCCTATCATTTTATAAGGGTACCATCTAATTTTCTTATATAATTTGAAACGCATTTCCACAATTGCAACTGAATTGAACAATTAAAAGCATTTTCATCTGCGAAAATAAATCATTTGTTGAAATTAACGGGGTAATACACAAAATAAATGAATCAAATAATGAAAAAGAGCTACAAGGAAAGGAGAACCGCAAGAGCAAGAAAATATAATGATCCGACATGGTATATTTCGAATCGCGCTATCGTTCCGTCTTGTTTCTTGCCTTTGTTTCTAGTCTACGGTTTCCATCTGTATCGTGTCGCCGACAAAAATGAGAATTTATCACGTCGACTCGTGAGAACGGGTGTAAATCCGCGTGTTTCCTCTTTGTGCTCAACGAACACGGTAACGCGCCGGTAGATATAGCAATAGCAGGTTTAATCGCGATACTTGTAGCGCGTTTATCTCACTCGATGGTCCATTAAATCCCATGGCTCTGGATAATATCGAGTTATGGCTGACGAGCCGCGGAATGCGCGCATCAGCGATTCCCTGGCGCATTTCGAATTACACGCTGGAATCGAGGTCGAGACGCGCTTCGTTTCGATTCGATGCTACCAGGGCGATCGCGTTCCTTCGTGACCTCGAATCAAGAGGCGCGGGAATAGCTTTTGCCTTTTGCGATGTTTCGCGAAGGACATATGTAGACACGCGAGGCCTGGTCTGGTGTAGTGGGTCGCGTCCTTGTAGCTAGATCCTCTCCTAAATTTCGAGATTTTACGGTCCGCGAAGTCGAAGCCACCTCGTAAAATATCTGCGGCGATGGAAAGTCGGACAGAATAAGGAGACACAACCCTGCTGGATAGAGCAAGAGGCGAGACATCGGGGACGAGATGTAGCGCCAGTAAGAGCTAGGCAAGAACAGGAGAAATAGAGAACCGTACAGTTATCTTTCAATCTACTCCGAAATCTATCCTTGTTCGGCGAGATCGCAAAGTAGATGTCGTCTCTCTCTCTCTCTCTCTCTCTCTCTCTCTCTCTCTCTCTCTCTCTATCGCTCTCCTGTTTTAAAATTCAGATTCACAACTTTTGCTTAAACGTCTAGTAGATAGACCGAAGACTACATTCCCACTTTTCAATTTTTAGTTCAAGCACAGTATATCTCCAGTCTCGCAAAACTCGCGCAAAAATATTCCAAAAATTCGCGAGTGTGTGAATTCAATCATTACTGTTATTATAAATTGCTGTTATAAATCGTGCAATATTACCGGTTTCATATTACTGATTGTTCACTTCGAAAGCTTATTGGTCTATATACAAGTAGTATTGTCAAGTTATGTTAATTTCTAAATGAGCGAAACCTGGAAATAATTTCAAACTTGCTACTTGTAAGTAAGAAACTTACTCAGTACTGGTATAGAGATGGCAAGAAAGTTTGCACGAAGGCTCACATTTCCACCATAAATTTTCGTCCTTCCTCCAAATAAATTGGTCTCAGCATTAACGGTCCTTACCGCGATGCAATTCCGATGACCGCCTCATCCGAATTACGTAGGCGCGCACCGGCAAACCATTATTGGCCGAGATTACGGATCGTATTAAAGCTTAGCTTAGCTAATTGATCGCAAGAAATCGCACGTAGCATGTCCGACACGTGCATGTAGCCTCCGCCAAGAATTCGCTGCAGGAATAGAATAATTGTCGGTGGAATAAAATTTGCCGTGATAGCGGGATATATCAGTTCGATCGGTTAATGTGTTATGGTCGATACGCATAAATAACAAACAATTTTATATTGTTTACAGAAAGATACATCTTAATGGAAAATAAATGTCACCGGGAATGATCATTGCTTTAAACCAAACGTTGCAGCAATTACTCGAAGAGAAACAGAGTGATGTAATGAATAATGTGATGCTGCACCAATCCCTCGTACACATATATTAATGTAACCGCGACCATGCTTTTATTATATTAAAATCAGTTACGTTAATAATTTGCATTAATTTTGCTATAATCAAAACAACTAATGTAACGCGCTATAAAAGAATATATTTACATGCTTATGAAATAATGTAAGCTTATTGTAGATATTGTTGTAATTATTTAGACATTAATTTCATTGGCAACAATACTTTATCTCACAAAAGATTTCTAAAAATATAGTAATTATTGGTGAAAAAGTTTTCGCCAACTTGAGTATATTCAGATACTGTTCAATAGACCCAGTAATTATATATTATAAATAATTAAAAAGTATTTCTGTAAATGTATACTACATCATTCTTTCTCTTTTCCAGATAAAATAGTGTGATTGATGGGGAATATATAGAGCGTCCAGCTAAAATCGTTCGAAGTATGTCGCAAGAGAATCAACTCGGAAGGTTTATGATTGCCTCGCGTGTCGGAGTGCAAACTCTCATGCATCGTGGGCAAGGATTTTCGATGGATGCAGCGGGTGTGTAAAATGTCCTAGCTGGAGTTCTCGGTGCCGAGGCAGGAGTTCTCGGTTGGAGCCGTTCGGGACGGGTTTCGCCGATAAATAAGCTTGACCGTGGGGTGTCATATTTCTTTGTCGCGCCGTTGCGCCAACGCGCTATCTCGCGGTGCACGGCGCGGATATTATTTACGATCCGCTCGGGGGAGATTTATTATGGAATTGATTTCCCGCACGGCCGATCGGATTAATTTTCACTTTCGAAATGCGCGCGAGCGCCGATTGGCTGCCATTTGTTTCGCACGAAACAGGACGAACGCACGAAATTCATCGGTTCTGTTTGGTGTCCCTTCTGCACGAGTTGACAGGATGAATTTCCGATGAGAGCGTAATAAAAAATATCCGTGACGTGGAAGAATTGTAACGAATGTTGTAACGCGATCCGCCATTGTCTTGAGAATTGTCGCTAAGAGCATCTCTCAGCAGTTTGCACGATGAGCAATAGGGCTGGGAAAAAAAAAATCAGTACAAGAAACAATAGCCATCATTCCGTAGAGAACATATTTAAGCGAGCAATAGATGGAAAAAGAAATTTATAAATTCTTATTTACTTAATTTATTTTGTTATCCATTTCTTAACTTCTGTATACGATACAATTGGCTTTGAAATAAGTTTTGTTGTTGTCGATGGTAAAAACGATGATGATGCTGGCGACAGACCGCGTCCAATGAAACAAAGACCACCTGTGAACACGTCATTAAGTCTTCATTTAATAGCTTGACTCCTCGAGATAACGCAAGAAAGCGTGTATTTTTAAGGGCTCATTAGTCTAACGAGCACTTAGTCGCATATTAGATGCAAGAAAGCTTTCATTATCGTTCGTCGCCACCACGAATCGTTTCAACAAGAAGTTCGATATCCATAGCACGCAATGCTTAGAGAACCTTGGAAAACCTGCCTTCTAAACTATAATACAATCGTACTTGTTGTCAGCTTCGTGTCTACAATAGCACATATCTCAGTTAATTCTATGATTGCTAATGTCGATTATGGAATGCAACCTCGAGACAGTTATCTACTTCATAGAATGGATCGTGACAGCCGTCGTACAGGATGATAATCTTCGACAAAGAAAACGGATAACGACGCTTAGATGTACACCAACGACTCGATGCTTATCCCGCAAACGCTTCATCGTTCCTCGCGTAAATACTAGTCGCCTCGTTCATCTTACTGAGGGACGACGTTGTGCTAAGTCGTCGTCACATCGTTGAGGGCGAGAGAGCACTGAAAAAAGGAAGAGAGAGAGGGAGGGAGGGGAGAGGGAGAGAGAGAGAGAGAGAGAGAGAGAGAGAGAGAGAGAGATGAAGCAGTCCGTTGAATGAAATTTGCAATGGAAATTTAATCTGACTCGATTCGTCTCGCGTAGCCAGCAGTCCTCTCCTTAACGCCAGTCATTGTTATGTTTTGCGGAATTTTCGACAGGGAATTGTGCGCCTCGGGAAAAGAACGCAGTAATATCGCGTCGAGCAGCGTCTGTCTTCCTCGTTTCTCAAGCAACTCGCCGTAATTATGTATTCCGCCGAGAGATGATGGACTCTTCTGATATCACGTAGCTAAGATATATTGTGGAATAAATCATTTAGTAAAACGTAGAAGGAACGCATATGACGGTTTTAGTGTTTTCATTGATAAAAAAGTTGTTATGTTACGACCACCATGCCGGTACAATTACACTCAAATAAAATAATTTTACATCTTTGATTTATGGCATAAATCTTTTCATATTTATGTAATAAACTGGTTCAATTGGAGGTCATTAAATGATTTCTCGTATTCAAAATTAATATAACGATATGATAATAACTGATTTATAATCAGTATAAATCAATTATTATATTATATAACAACTTAATAAGTAACTGCAAGTTACATACACTTGCCTCAAATATATTATGCTCTACAGGAAATAATAGAAAAAATCTTTTATAGCAATCGGTGCAAAAAATTTATAGATCTTGTCCCAGCTTTTTGAACTGATTATCAGTAATATTAACAATGCATTTTAACGGAAGTAGAAATATAAGGAGAATAAAGTTGTTCGGAAATCTTCTATAATATTTATAAGTTATATAAAGTACGAACGAAATCCTCGATAAAAATAAATATGTATTGATATTAAAATTTAGCAACACGTCACATAACGCCGAAAGTTTTCACTAGCACTAACTTGAAATTCTCGTTAAAACTGTCGTGCAATATACTACAGATAGCACCATGGTTTGAGTTATCCCTCTCTTCTTGCCGTTTATCGAGCAAGCCACTTAAATACAACATCATCAGTAATTATGCAAAATTCCTTTACCTGGAAAAATCCTTTACCAGGAAACGTTTTTCCGCTAGTCGATCCAAAACCTGTCTAACTCATCTTGGAAGGAGGAAAAGGGACGAAAAGAGGAAATAGTTTAGAGTGGACCTCGTACTTTCGCAACATAAAGCGGAGACACAGACGTTTTCGGGGGGGAGAGGGGGGGGGGGGGGGGGG
>NW_017300245.1:349683-412818 GCF_001594075.2 Trachymyrmex cornetzi
CGGGGATCGCGCTATCAACGCTATTTGTGTCATACTATCCTTGTTTCACGTTTAATGGACGATGAAGATAGAATGACACAACTAGTGCTAATAGCGTCTCCCTGAACCCAGCCTTTAATGTATTTTTATCACTTTATAAATTAAATTCCCAATTGAAAATGCATTATTGAAAGAAAAATTTGATTTGTTTTACAAACCATGTGTAGATTCAAAAGTTTTTTTTACATCATTGACGTGTGATTGTGTCTGTATTTTTTGCCGCTTGCAATATTCAGTGTTTAGTTTTTATCGCTAAATTTATTTGTTCTTTTCTACTGTTATTTTCCTTATTAATTACAGCTGAATGTAAGAAGTATTCAAATTTCTCACTAATCTCGTTATAGTTGACGTTTATGAAGCGATATAAATTTTAGATATTTAGCTTCCATTCAAACAATTGAAAACGTCAACCGCGATTACTTCTTAAATTTTTCTCTCGGAAGAAACAGCACGGAATATATCTCTTCTAGATGGAGAATGCAAATGCTCTGTCTATTCGACAACAGCACTATCCAATGCCCTTGGGATGCACTTTACCGGACCAGAAAAACGTCCACTTCTCCAGGCGTAGAACTCAATTCGTTCCGTTAGTACGTGGTCAAGGATTTTTTCCGTTTTTTTTATTTACGATCTAAGATAAATGCTTGCAAATGGCAATTAAAACACATTACGTTACATTGGGTAAAGAGTTATTTTTCTACAGATTTATATAACAAGTTTCTATAAATTGTTAAGAAATTACGTACAATCTGTCTAGTTTCTTATTTCTCTTTTCTAAGATAATTTTGTAAAAATTTTAGCATGCGGATACATTTGTTGTATTTATAGTTAACTATGAAATTTACGTATGATAATATTTAGAGAGATGTATACTTATGCTTTTACGCAAAATATAAAATAAGAATTTACATTATTAATTATCCACGTACTTAATGTGTAAATTACGTGGTTATATATACAAACATGTCTTTATGTATAGGTTACAACACTGGTCAAGGTAAACGAACTTTGCTTCGATATATAATTCCTCACTCGAGATACTTCGATTAATCTAATATTAAGTATCGTATGATAAAAAAATTGAAAAGTAGGTCTGTTATGTTTAGCCACAGATAAGGCAAAGATAATTTTAGAACAATCCGTTAAAAATAGAATCAATATTAAAAAAGATAATCTTTTTACATATACAAAATTTTTGTTTACGCACTTCTAATTTTAAATAGTCAGTAGATACACGGTTTCTAAAAAGAAGGCTCAAAAATAAGCCGAAATATGTAAGCGCGTTTATTGAATAAAGAAGTTTCAAGCTTCATAAGTGTATTATTTGCACGACGTTTTCTGCGCCTGACTCCTAACGCCCGTATTCTTTCCAATTCTAAAATCTAAGTACATAGTAAAAATGCGTGCGCGGGCGTATGTGTATGGGAATAGAGGTGAGGATGGAGTGGGGGTGGAATTGGGAGCAAGAGTGGCGAGAGTGGATGGTATATTGTTATCTAAAATCTCTTGATTTATTACAGAAACTTGCTTTTGAGGCATTAATAAAATAAAACTTTAAACGGCTATAACAAAAAAACTAGTCATTTTCAGGCTTTGTGTCTATGGACACTTTTGATTAGTGAGTCAAGAACTATAACATACTAAAATTTCAACCAATTTCACCGAGGGCCAAAATCCCATGATTTTGTGCGGGGTTCTTCTTTAATATAAATATGATTTATACATTTAAATCCAATAAGGAACTACAATGAGCAAGATCAATCATATTAAAGAATTTTACAACAGTTGTAAAGCTGTTTTCTCTGCTGAACGCAATCATTATCATACACATGTACAGTACCGGCAAAAATTATATCACCTTTTGATTTTTGAACATAACTTTTATCAAAGTGAATCGAATGCGTTCAAATTTCATTATACTTTACGTGCAAGGTACAACTGCTACCAAGTGTCTACTGTATAAATTTAAGCGCATTCGATTCACTTTGACAAAAGTTATGTTAAAAAAATCGAAAGGTAATATAATTTTTGCCGGTACTGTATGAGATATATAATTATCTATATCAAACGTAGATTCAATATTTAATAAATGTGTTGACGTTAATACGTAATGGTACGGTGGCTATATCTGAAGACGCTTTTATATAAACAGCGATTATACCATGACTCAGTAAGCGTTACTCGCAGACGTAATCAAGACGTACAGCTACTCAACAAATCGCATATCACACAACTAAAAATGTCCTACGATGAAGATTTCCAAAAATGGACCAAAAAGGTAATGTCAAAAGTCATTGAACGTTTTGAACCAAACATCGATGAAGCTCAGTACGAGATAAGCGAGCCCACCGATATTTTTATGTCCACTATATATTATGTGTGCGTCAAGTTTAAAAATAGACTGACTGATCAGAATGAAGAACATTCTATAATAATAAAAAGACCTAGACAGTTAGAAATCTGGAGACAGATGATGAGCAGCAACTCGCAATTTCACAACGAAATATTGTTTTACCGGATGTGTGCTCGACCGGATGAAAATTTTCCGAGATGTTTCTATGTCGACGAGAAGCCACCTATGGACTCAGTAATTGCTTTGGAGAATGTCAATAAACGAGGGTACTATCCTTATACATACAAGTACAACGTTCCATTAGAATACACATTAGCGGCGATGCGCGAGATAGGACGGTTCCATGGCAAAGGATATGTCATGAAGGAACTACAGAAAGAAAAGTTCTTCGATATTGTGGAACAGTTTCAAACATCTAAGTACGGTAATAGTGAGTTTAAGCTTCTTATCAATTCTCAAGCAACGCGAGCAGTGGAATACCTTCGCAGCCACAACCATGACGCGGCTTTCTGCGACAAAATGGAAGCTTTACTCTCGAATGCATTCGACGAAGTGATGAACAAGACGATTAAACCACTAGAACCTTTGTCCACAATGTGTCACGGCGATTTTACATTGAATAACGTTCTCTTCAAGAAAGAAGATGATGGACAACAACATGCGATGCTGATCGATTTCGCGACATGTAGCTATTCGACTCCCGTCATTGATCTCTCTACGTACATTGGTTTGTGCTGCTGGCATGAAGTGATGAAAGACAAGTTTTTCGATATAATGCGTGTTTATCATGACGCGTTGAAAGAATACCTGATAGAGGCTGGCATTTGGAATGTCGATAAGTACTCGTACGACGTTTTCCTTGACGATTACAAGAGAGGTGGTCTCTTCGGTTTCGTTACTGCATCTTATTTTTTACCAATATTGATGGGATACGTCTCTTTAAATGACCAAGAAATACTAGAAATGGGTATCGTAGAATATTGTAGGAGAGTAAAGCAGGCAGGCGGAGATGAAATGTCTAAGATCTTAGCTGATATATTGTTACATTTGAAGGATCTTGGTTTCTTAAAACACTTTTTATAATCGCATAATGTTGTTTTTATGTTATATTTATGTACGATACACATAGTATCAGCATTAATGCATATAGTATCAATAAAGTAATTATAGAGTATCTAAATAATATACAAAATAAAAAAGTTTGCAAATGTAATTTCAACCGTATACAATGTAAATAAAAAGAAAAATCTGTACAAATATATATAATCTTTGTACGTAAGTATAATGTATAAATAAGAATGTATATTTTCAATTTACATTTTAAAATTTATGTTTCTTATTTCTTTCGCTATTTTCTAATTTAATAATCATATATTTGTTTACTTATTTAATCGTTTTTAATTTCATTATTTATTCTTTTCAATTCTATTCAATTCTATAGATATTTACGGAATAAAAATAAATATAGAATCACGAGGCATTAGGAGTCAGCGCTAGTACTGATTTGCGCAAAAATGTAACAATGATAAAGATATAAATAAAAAACAAAACGTCCAGAATTAATTAAATTTATTTATCCATCGGAACTGATGTAGAGAAATTGAATAGATATATTTAGTAACACTCTATCTAGATGACAACATCAGCAAAAAATCAAGCAACAGAAGTGAGATAATTGCAAATTTGTACATTTCGACTCACGTTCGAGTAATCTTCTTTTTAAATGTAACTTTTGGTACGAATGATCAGTAATTTTTGACACAATGCTGGTTACTAAAAATTTTAATATATAAACATGTACTGCGGATTTTACCTTTATAAATGTCTCGTTTCCGGATCCTTGGATGAGAAATAACGAAGGTTAACCTCGTTCGTCATGATTCCCACTGGATTTATCAACCATGTGTAACTCGTGATCACTGATAGGGTTCTCTCGCCAAGGATTCAACTCAATTTCTGTAATTTTTGTGGATTATTGCTGATGATAACTCGAACGTGAGTTGAAACGTCCAAATAAATCGAAAATTTACACATACAGAAATTGCGCAACGCTTACAACGTTTTACTCTTATTAATCCGTCTCTTTACCTTTTTTAATTTTTCTTTTTACATTTTCGAGAGTGCGTACAATTTTAAATTGTTATTTAAAGTTGTCTTATTTTTTAAATATAAACAAAATTAGAAAATCGTAAAAAGTCATAGGTATTTTGTAAACAGTCGACGTAGTTCTCGCAATTAACAGCTTTCAATGTGCTATACGAATTTTTAAATCTTGTTAATGATAAGAATAAATAATAGTCCTTGTTTCGCGTTATAATTAAGTGTATGCGTGAAGGCACAGTACTTGCGGGGAATGGCACTGCCTCTAAAAAATATAATCCAACTCAATCCATATTTTAGTATTGGGTGGCTCTTGCTTTGCATATACTTTACAATGCAAAACAAGCCACCCAATACGAAAATATGGATTGAGTTAGGTTATATTTTTTGGAGGGCGGCATGTACTGCCTCCACGCATACGTTTTTCAACACGAAACGAAGTTTTCTCCCCATTTTCTCCTTGCCAATGGGTGAACGACTTTTTACACGAAGCGAGGGCCATCCATAGCGGAAAGTATAACATGGTGTGCAGTTGGATAGTGTCTCTTTCTAAATCTCTGCCCTCTCTTTGTGCAAGGAAAGATTCAGTACCAACTTCACGATGCAAAACAGGTCGATATTCATAGTAGTTCTTACATTTAAGACTTTACTGTCTTAAGTACAATCTTAAGATGTCGTAAGTTAATCCGAGGACTATATTAGCATCTTAAGACATTATTTAATGGTTTTAAAATAAGAACGGACTATGAATATCGCCCCGTTTCGCGTTTCGCAGTTGGTAGCCCTTCAACCCTATTGACGACGCGGAGCAAAAGTAGACGTATTTGGCCGAACTGCACACAAATGTAATCTTTCCACCATGGGTCCATGCCACTTCCTCTCCCTGTCTATGAGCATATACGACTTGCCACGCATTCAAAAATATAACTTTCTTATTCGTTTTTGAAATAGACTTTTTTCCCACAAAAACCACAAGCCCCCTCTTAAAACATGCTATATTATACATGTCCTTTTATAACTAGTTTTGTTCATTACTGAAGAAAAAACTGCGGTTTTTGGGAAGCACCGCTTCTCAACATTTATCTTTGTGGCAAATGAATAATCAGTGTGCGCACCACAAGCATATGAGAGAGGTTAGTAACACAGGCCACAGGCCTAACGTAAGAAGAAGAAAAAGAAGAAGAAATTACATAAAGACTAAAAAAATCGCAATCGACAATATAACGTTAAACAAATGTACAATAGTGAGAAAATTGGTTATATTAAAAATACATTAACTGATTCTTCGTTTTCATAACGAGAATAAGTGGTAGTCAATGGCCAATAATAAGGCCGACATTGCCAAAAGAAATGTAGATATAACCAAGGTATGATAATCAGTAAAATAAAAAATTAATCGTGAAATAAAATGCTATAAATAAATAAAACAAATATCAGGGTAATGTATATCAAGATTCGAAAAATTTATATTAACAAGTAAACCAATGGATTCACATGAATTTTCAGCATATTAGAATAATGCGATATGTTACAAAAGAGAGTGCAATTACTTCTCAATCTATCTTTTTCTTCAAAAATCGTCGGAACTGTAGCAGTTGTCTTGCTCGTATAACAGAATAGAAACATTCGAATAGTTCGCAATATGAGGACTAAACATATATCTATACATATAAATCGATACAATGTTGTCAATAAAGGATATACATTAATTTTGGCGTTTATAATTAGAAAGTTCACTGAGAATATCAAAATAAGTACTATTTAATAATTCCATATTTTTATTCATATTTATCCTATTTGTTTGTTCTTTTATTTCGGAAAGCGTCCTTCTTTGGAAATGATTTTTCGAATTTAATATATATGCACCGTCCTAATTAAAAGAATGATTAAGTTTTGTAATGTGTTCCGAAATAACTATGCTTTGAAGGATCTAACTTTATATTGCCACTATATTCTTTAAATCTCGTTCCCAATTTTCTTTTAGTCTGTCCTACATATGAAGTATTACAGTCATTGCACGGAATTTTATAAACATTATTTTTCGCTACTATCACCCTTATGTGCTTTTATTATCTTGTTAAGTTTATTGATAACTCTAAATTCTATCATAAATTCTGATTTATTTATCACTGCTGCCGCTCTTTCTGAGATATTTTTAATATATGGAAACACAATAAAACGTTTCTCACACATTTTTCTTCTTTAATAAGTACATAGTTTCTTTCCTTATATGCATCTACTCTCTAAATCTGAATCAGTGGATCATATAATAGTCACTAGTTATTCAGTGGCATATTTGGCACTGGATAATCAGTGAAGTTAAAAAACTAAAAAAGGAAGAATATTGGAACATTATAGAATTAAAATACTGATATTTGCATGTTAATTTCAATCTTCTGATAAAAGAAGCGCTGATAATGAGTCTCGTAGATTAAACCCTCCAGCTCAGTGAAAAAACGTGTTTACTACATTCACTGAATTTAAGTTAATCATTTGTTTGAATAATCGAGATGATTTACATTCATTCTTTCTTTTACAAACAAATCTTAAATTTTTTCCTTGTTCCGAGGAATTAAGTGCTTGAATTGGTCTTTACTATAAAGTCTCCCACTCTTCGTATCATTTTATTGGACATATCTTATGTATACACAAGACAAACATTAATCATGTTAAAGAAGCAAATGTTATAGAGCCACACAGTATCGTTTGGACAATTCACGAATGTACTTCCTTAGAACATTGCTTTGTTTTGGCACTTAAAATCGATCAAAACAGTTCTCATGTCACAGTATATAAATAAAATGTCGCATGTTGAAGACAAGTGGATAAAAGAAATAACAACAACAATTATTGAGAATCTTGGATCGAACGTTGATGAAGCTCAATATGAAGTTTGCGGATTCACCAACTATATAATGTCTATACAGTACTATTTAAATGTAAAGTTTAAAAACAAGAACAGTCACAGCGAGGAAGTTTCTATAATATTGAAAAGACCAACGCAGAGCGAAAGAAATAGAGTACTGAATCGTACTGATTATCAGTTCCATAATGAGATACTGTTTTATCGGATGTACATTCAGCCCGGTGAACATTTTGCAAAATGCTTTTACGCCAATGAACAACCACCCTTTGATTCGGTAATCGCCTTGGAAAACATCAGCAAACGAGGATACTGTCCTTGTCCATATATGTATGACATTCCTCTGGAATATACATTAGCGGCATTTCGTGAGATGGGACGATTCCACGGTAAAGGATACGTTATGAAGGAGCTGCAGTGCGAAAAGTTTTTCGATATTATGAAACAAATTCAAGAAATTAGATACGATGCGATGTGTGAATGGAAGCATTTCGTCGATGTAAACGCAACACGAGCGGTGGAATATCTTCGCAATCATGGTCACGATGTAACCTTCTGCGATAAAATGGAAGCTTTACTCTCGCAAGCGTTTGACAAAGTGCTGATGAAGATAGTAGAGCCGCGAGAGCCATTGTCCACGTTGTGTCATGGCGATTTTACATTGAGCAATATTCTCTTCAAGACGGAAAACGGTAAACATGACGCAATACTAATCGATTTCGCGCTTTGTAGATACTCGACTCCCGTCATTGATCTTTCCACGTATATTTGTCTGTGCTGCTCGAATGAAATGATAAAAGACAAATTCTTCGAAATAATGCGAGTTTATCACGATGCATTGAAAAAATATCTTCTGGAGGCTGGCGTTTCGAATATCGAGAAATACTCGTATGAGGCTTTGCTGGACGATTACAAGAGAGGTGGTCTCTTTGGTTTCATCATCGCATCCTTCTTTTTACCGATATTAAGAGGGTATTACACTCTAGATCCTGAACAATTAGTATGTTTGACAGTAGGTAAAGGGAATATAAAGCAATACGGCGGAGACGAAATATCCAAGATATTAGCTGACATGTTATTACATTTGATGGATTTTGGTTGTTTAACATATTTTTAATAACAATGCGTTTATTCCGAGATGCGTAGATTATCATTAATCAATAATTATAAACTATGAGTTAAAAAAGATGTATCTTTAATTCACAGCATCTGTATTTCTGCGATTGTTAACTACGTCCCTTTGACCGTTGCCAAGAATTGTGTATGATATGCGCAGAATGCAATGACATCTTATGTATTTTTACGTACAGTAATTTAATTACAAAGTTAATTACAAAGAGGCTGGTCATCTGATTCTGTGATGTCTCTTTCTTACTTAATGTTCCTATACAGCGAATCCACTGCACGCATTGCTTTTACATAAGGTTATACTTATACGTGAACCATAGAAGTTAGCAGTCTAATATATTATATAGATGTTTGTGATTCAGTTACGTGTATATTTAGTATAAGTAAAAATATACTGTTATTAATAGATAAATCGATAGATTTTTAATTAATGGATAAGTTAGAGATATTAAATACTAAAATAGCTGTTTTATTTAAAGTCGTGCAACAAAAAATCTTTCTTTCAAAAAAATATCCAACTTTAAAAAGATAAAAGAAATACAACATTTTTACTTAAAAAGATATAATTTGATTATTAGCATTAATTATAATTCATTGTTTCAGCATATACATATCTATTATCATTACAATAACTGTGTACAATTAAAAAGATCACAGTCTATCAGATCTTAATATACATTATTTTGCATTTATATTTATGAGTGATGTAATTTTTATAAAATCTTTTCAAGGAACAAAATATAAAATATTTCTAAAGAATTTAGTCATATAAATATAACAAAACAACAGAATTGATTTTTCAAAATTCATAAATAACACAATAGGTCTTTGAAAATATTGCTAACATTATAAATGTTTTATAAAATATTAAATATTCGCTAAATTTGTCACGCTTACATTATGTTCTTCGTTAATCTCATGTTACGAACCAAAAAAATCACGTTCTTTTACATTGAGTCATTCAGTTTCTACAGTCATTCGTTACTCTTCGCACGATTCCGTATTTCATCTACTTTCTTCCAGCTTTCTTCGAGTGGCCGCGTATTGTTCGCGAAAGCATCTTTCGTGACCCCGTTTTTTTTTACATCTATTCGAACGCCAAAGAAGAGAGACGGAGATGAACCGTTTAATCCTCCAGAGTGAAGCACATAAAAGACATTAGTCTCTTATTTTAAAGTATTTTATCATTTTCTAAACTCACTTAAAAATAGAATAGAGATAAGCTATTAGATATAATAATACTGACTACCATTTAATAATACCGTTTATAACACTAGAGATAAAATTTTAAAATTAAATAATAATCTGATTGCATCTTATTGTATAACACATTTTTAAGGCGATTTATTGTAAAATATATTATATTCTAAAAATTAATCGCTGAGCATATAACAATAATACTACGGTAATTTTGTCGAATTTTTCGAAAATATTGCAAAATTATATCAGATGTTGTATACCGCCGTAATATTGTATGTTGTATAGAAAAATATTGTGTATATTGTATACAATAATTTTAATCAACCAATTATAGTTATTGATTCTCTAGATATAATTGTGAATTAATTACATACACTGCTTTGTCACGTTGATACGTCACTGCTATCATAGTATTATAAATTTTTAGTATCCCCACTTTTGACGCTATATTTACGATCTTTATAAAGAAAAATTAGCTGCATTTATAATCTCTCTGGAGAATATTATCAGAGTGACAGTATTGTACAAGTTTCAGTATAAGTTTCAAGATAACGAACCCGTCTGTAGAGTGTCTTGCATTTACAGATTCTTAGACTCGTGCATAACGATTTACACGTTGTTACTGCTAATAAAATGTCTCACACTGAAGACGTTAAGAAATGGAATAAAGAGATTATATTAAAAATTATTGAGAATCTTAAAGAAAATATCGACGAAGCTCGGTATGAGATATCCAAACAAACCGGTAATCTTATGTCAACTGTCTATAATATATGCGTGAAGTTTAAGAACAGGACAAAGAATCAGAGTGAAAAATTTTCTATAATACTAAAGAAACCAACACAGTTAGAATTTCTTAGACAGATAATTCGCAGCGACGTTCAGTTTCATAACGAGATTTTATTTTACCGTATGTATGTCCAACCAAATGAAAATTTTGCAAAATGCTTCTACATCGATGAACGACCGCCTGTCGATTCGGTGATCGCTCTGGAGAACGTCAATGA
Source organism: Trachymyrmex cornetzi (assembly GCF_001594075.2). Classification (NCBI taxonomy): domain Eukaryota; kingdom Metazoa; phylum Arthropoda; class Insecta; order Hymenoptera; family Formicidae; genus Trachymyrmex; species Trachymyrmex cornetzi. The sequence continues at coordinate 360,374 of NW_017300245.1, forward strand.
ACAAGGATATTATTCTTGTGCGAGTCCATGTAAGTACGACACTCCTTTAGAATATACATTGGCAGCGATGCGCGAGATTGGACGATTCCACGGAAAAGGGTATGTGATGAAGGAATTGCACCGCGAAAAATTTTTCGCTATCGTAGAACAACTTCAAGAAATTAAATATGACAGAATGGTAGATGAAAATCGTATAATCTATCTCAACTTGACCGCAACGCGGGCAGTGGAATATCTCCGCAATCAGGGTTATGACACAGCCTTTTGTGATAAAACGGAAGCCTTACTCTCGAATGCGTTTGATAAAGTGATGATGAAGACGGTGGAATCGCGAGAGCCATTGTCTACGCTGTGCCATGGTGACTTTGTATTGGACAATATTCTTTTCAAGACGGAAAACGATGGACAATATCGAGCAATACTGATCGACTTTGCATTTTTGAGATATACAACGCCCGTCGTTGATCTTTCCACATATTTTTGTCTCTCTTGCTCGAATGAAGTAAGGAAAGATAAGTTCTTCGAGATTATACAAGCCTATCATGATGCACTAAAGGAATATCTCTTAGAGGCTAACATTTGGGACAGCGAAAAATATTCATACGATGCTTTGCTGGATGATTACAAAAGAGGTAGTCTCTTCGGTTTCGTTATTGCATCTTCTTATTTACCAGTATTAATGGGATACCTAAAGAAAGGAAATTTGACATGTATAAATGAGTTTGAAACCGAAGAAACAGCAAGACAAAACAAACAATTAGGAGGAGATAAAATTTCCAAGATATTAGCTGATATGTTGCTACATTTGAAAGATCTTGGTTGTTTAGAATATTTTTCATAAGAGACAATTTTATTTTATAACATACAATAACGTCAGATTATTATAAATTAATAATTGTAAAGAATAAATTGAGTAAATTTAAATATTTGACAAAATATCATAAATACATAACATAGATATGAAAAGCATTTCTGTGTAAATAGATTGTAATTGAATATACTGTAATAAATACACACATCCGTTGTAATATAAATATACTTTTACATTATAATAAATATGTTTTTATATTGTAACACTTATGTCAGATTTAATTAAGCAATTTCAAAGATGAAAAAAAGGTACAGATTTATTATCTATTATGGATCAAAATCTTGTGTACCGTTTGAGATAAGAGTAGAGTATAACTTTGTAGCATATTGACTTTGATAATGAAATGAGACTTATTTAATCTTATAAACCAATCCCTTATTTGGAACAAAAAAGAAATATTATTTTATTTTATTTTGTTTATACATATATACGCACGCACACGCTCACACACACACACATACACATACACTATTTTATATATTTGAGTATAATTTTACTCCCAATACTAGAAATCAACAGAACGAATGAGAGTACGACGTGTTAATCACTATACAAAGTAATAAAGTAAGAAATTTTATTACTCCTTTATTTCATAAGTAGTGATCAACTGTACTTTTCGACACTCTTTAGAGTTCTCTTCAGTAAATACAAAAATTAATGTGTTTCTCCTTTGTATGTCAAACTTGAGTTACCAATAAATTGACAGATTTGACGTGGCAAAAATACCAACAAACAAAGAAACCGTCTTGAGAGAGAGAAACTATGGATTAAATTAAAAACTATATAAGACCGTACTCTCATTCGCCCTGTTGATTTCTACTATCGGTTTTAATTTTTGAGGATCCGAAATAAAATTACATTCAGATTGGTTTAAATTTACTGTTTAAAATAAGTAGTTCGGGATAAAATAGCCGAATATAATTAGCGGATTTAGCGCGGAATATATATATGTCTCGCGGAAATGAAACAACGTGGATAAGGAGCGGGTTAAAATTGGATTCCGCTTATATGTATACGCGACACTCAAAACAGGCGTGATATTGCGGCAGTATCCCGTGCACATTGGTAAAATTATTCTTTCGTCCGTGCAAGTCCGGATCTGCCTTTCAAATAAAGAAGCACCCTCAGAATAACTTTGTCATTTCCATATATTTTTCCAAGCTGGCAGTAGCGTTTATCGCGAAGCTAACTCATGCCCGAGGGGTTCATGCACAGTCAAATTTTCTTCTCTATTAGTATAAAAATGATTAAACTCTCGCGACCCGGAGAGCAGTAAAAGTATTACAAGTTATTTTATGACATAGTAATTATACTGCGCTATTCTGATTTAAAACAATATTTTACGTTACAGAAATAAAAAGTCAATTTTATAGATAGTATTATATTAATCGCTGTTATTTCTACGAGTTGAAAAACATCGCAAACATATAGTTGCGTAATACTCTTAAAAAACAAAACATTCATTTTGCATCTAATTATAGAGAACTATGATTATACATAAAATGTGATGAATCACGTATGTTTCGCAACACTTTGTACGATATACGTATAATCGTAATTAAAAATAATCTTAATATCTCAAAAATATTTATAAAGAAAATTATAACTGTAATAAAAATTACAAATACATGTCTTGTTTAAAAAATAATTTAAAACGGAAATATCTTAAAATTAATATGAGGGTCGTTCGAAAAGTTTTGAGCCTCAATATATGGCATTACTCGTCAAAACCCATTCTGGTACTACAATCGTACATGTTTTGAAAGATACCTGTGAAAATTGTAGTCATTTTGAACGCTTAGTTGTTGTTTGACAGTCATTTGTGCCAGTCCATGTCAATGTTTTTATAAAAATGGGAAAAGTCGAATATCGGCGATCGCCATAACAGAAATTTATAAATTGTGGTTCGAATTGATTGACCATCCACCGTATTCACCAGATCTAGCTCCTAACGACTTTTTCCTATTTCCTAGATTAAAATAAAATCTTAATATAAAATTTGCGTTTTTAATACGTTATATCATTATCTTTATGAATAATTAGCATTGTTGACGCAAAAAATATCAATGCGATATTTTCCTGTCTTTGTGTCAACATCATAAACATATTATTTAAGATAAAACCGAGGATAAAACTAATAGATTTTGTTTGTTCAGTTGTAATCAATAAATTTATTATCTGAGTTAACAATCTTATGTATCTTTTAAGATAAGAGTGTAACTGCGTAACACATATTGACTCTGATAATGAAATGAGACTCGTACAATGCTAATATTCTTGGAATTCCTGCTCTATAAAATCATTTTTCTGTAAATTGTTTTCTTTTTTTTTGGAAAAGTAATGTAAAATACTTAAAGTAGATGAAAGTATACAATAAATAAAGTGAAAAAAAATTAGAGTTTTGGAAAACATAAGATTTTGGAAAAACTACAGAAATCCATTTGGATTTCATACATGTACTCCAAAATCTGTATTGCCTATACAGAAGGACTACTTCCACAGTTTTGATTTAAGGTAAAAAAGTTTTCTTATCTAATTGTGAGTGATAGCATTCACAGCTTATTATCTTTAGACTATACAACAGATTAAACATTCTTTTAACGGTGTGGAAAACACTGATTGCTTTAAGCTTTAAGCGAACAAGGCTGTTACAACAGTTCGAGAAGCCACCAATCGCTAACGTTAGGGCTCTCTTGTCGTCTTCCACATAGTTGTCGAAGCGTCGCCCGGGATAAGTTTGATCGTTAAGGCCAAAGAATGCGACATCGTATACATCGCCTAGCGCGAAACTTTTCGAGGACCGCCTGGAGCGAGTTTAACAATCGTCGAACTCGCCAAATAGATGCGATATCGAGAAAAACAGGTGGAATACGTATTCTGCAATGGAAAGACTTTCTATGAGGAGGGGAAGGAAGAGAAGAAGAGGAAGGGAGGCAGGGGGAGGGGCTGGAACAAGAACGAAGTACGAAACGTGCTGGAACACTTTAATCGGACTGCAGTTACGAGTTCGAGTAGAGCATTGTGCCACCACAGAGTTCCTCGATAGTCTTCTATCGACGGAGCTCGAGGATGAGAAGGTTGCCATTCTGTAACGATTCCGAAGAAAGTGATTCCCGTAAACAATCGTTTGTCACTTCTCTGATATCTTCTTGAAACAAATCAAAAGCTAGTATTTTTCGTTCTCACCAATTATTTAATATCAAAGTTGGTAAAATTGTGGTAAGATAATAACGTACAAAATTTCTATATTCTTATATTTTTCAATATATCTGGACTAATATGTTTCATTATTAAAATTGTTTTCTGTCTGATGCGCGAAACGTGTCTTTAATTCTTAAAATTAACCAGGATATTAATAGTAAATAATAAGAAACATTACCTTATATTAGATTATAAAATCGACTTTCAATTGAGAGAAAAATAACTTATGTAAGCGATGGAAAAATTAATGAAGCTGACTGAGATTTGACTTGAAATTCTTCGTATTCTATATTGCTAGTATCGTATTTAATAATAAACCGTGTGTGTACGTCCACTGTTTCACTCTATACTTCTAATATTTCATCTTGTTTACGTACACATATATATTTAATTGGCCTTATGTAGTTACGTACTCTTACTTAACCTCGTACGGCTTTTTATAACTCTTACGTGTCTAATCATTGAGATCTTTGCAGAGAAGAAAACAAAATAATGGTTAACTTTTTGTATGGCTTTATATATGATAGATTAATTACTGAATACGATGTGTTTTTACGCGATTGAACATATTTATATTTATATCAAAAGAACAAACATTCTTATTCAGTATCAATAACATAAATGTATGTCCTTATTCAGAGAATTTTCACCTGAATGATTTTATCTCGGAATATCGACCAAACCAAAATATTTATATAGGTTGATATTATCGATCCCTATTAATACAAAACAACTTCAAGAGAGATTGGATATTTCAACAATATTGAATACTGACCCATTTTGGCAATCCAAAACAAATAAGGAATAAAATAAGAAAATTTGATAAATTATAAATAAATTCATTTCATATATATCGCATAGATACAGACGTGCTGTGAGAATTATTTTAGAATTTGATATAAATAAAGGTATAGATAAATTAGCACATTTCGGATACATTGTTATGACTTGTTTGTTGTTATTCCTTTTGGAATGATTAAATATGTAATATTTCGAATCAACCAGCGTTAAATTTAAATGTTAATTTGAATAAATAGATAAGTAGATACGCGCACATTTATTTAAGGTTCCAATAAATTATTCGGAATACGGATATTCTCGACAAATACATCCACGTGAGAGCGACAGAAACTATTCGATTCGTTCCGATAATCAAGCGAGTAGTCAAGCAGGATGAATAAATCCATCCCACCATCCGCATTCCGATAGGAGTATCTCGCGGGAATACTGGGGCGGTTTACCTTCGGTTCTCGTATTTGTCTCGCGAAGGAGGTACTTCCCACTGCTTACAACGACCTAACAGTTGCTTCAATCATTCGTCGAGCTATTTCAATCACTTGGAACATTTCGCTATGATTTCCTTGTATAATGACATCGTTTATCTTTTATTCATACGATCGATTTTTATCAACGATTCTTCGAATATACGATCTACACTTTCAAAAGATTAAGATTTCGAAAAGAACCGCGGATTTTTCCGATGCGAATTTTGCCCCGATAAGTGATTTTCTTCGGAACATCGTAGCGATTTCCTTACGCAACATCCTTACGTAAAGATGACGACTGGCACTCTGGACTTTGCATTTATTCGCGGATGTTGTCGTTTTAATTTCTGGTCACATATACATCCGTGTGTATGTAGATATCTGATATTCTCAGATCTTGAATGATATAATCGACAAGGACACCTAAACCAACGGAAAGGATGGGAAGATAGAGAGAAGATTATATATAGGAAAATAGTAAGGAGACGATAGTAAGGAGGCGAAGGAAAGAGAAGGTAGACAAGTGCGAATAGAATCTTGAGCGGAGTACCGAACGAACGCGAACGTCGCGTCGGGAGGATATGGCGAGCGTGAGGGCGAGAAGTATGCAAATGCGAGAGTACATTTATCTCGGCACCACGCCCATGTATTTCCTGGGAGCTTCCGGACGCATTGTCGGGGACGAATCGAATACCCGCACCCCCCCTGCCGTCGGCAAACACACGCGCAAGCAAATACACGCTCACTCATACGCGTACGCGTACGATAGTCTGTACGCGTATGTGCCACCGGTCCGATACTCCGGAGATTTACGAGCAAACTAGCCTGGTCCCCCAGGCTAATAGACCGGCAAGTTATGGGCCAATTCAATTTAATTTCGAAAATAAACAACCACCATTGGCGACGTCGGTCAATTTATTCCGAGGTCTCGCGAACCGGCCGCGATGCGGCTGTGCTCGGACATCGCCCGGGTGTGGGCGTCGCATGTATAGTCGGAAAGTTTCCCGGTCACCCACTTCATCATACAGCCAACATTAAGCTTACTGAGAACCCTCATAAGCTGGTACGTCAAGTTCCGTCCAGATTTTCGCCGCGATAATAAGGGACTTAATTGAAGCATCGTCTAAAACAACATTGTAAATACCGTTTCGCGAATTTCTGTGTTGCGATATGCAATATTTATTTATAAAGCAGACGATGTTGGTGTAAGATGTATGAGAATTATAAATTTAATTTCATGTAAACCGAAATATTTGACTTGAATATCGACAAAACAACATGTATGCGTGGAAAATTATAAAATACGTTTCAGCTTACATTGCATAAAAGTAATAAAAAAAAGTATTTGTGAATACATAAATGTAATATTAATCGAATTTTACGTCGTAATCCTTGAACTACTTCCCGTAGTAAATAGATAACTACGTTATTCTTTCACGTTTAACTTTTAAATCTTGCATAAAACAACGTGATATTTTTTTTACGTAATACAAGCACGATGAAAAATTTATTATTTACGAAGACAATGTCATCAGTAATTTTCCGAATATAGTAATTAACTACAGTAATTTTCCGAATATAGTAATTAACATAGTAGTAATTAAGATGGTTGTAAATTTCAGAAAAAATAGCAAACTATGTAATACGATTGATTCCGTAATGTTTGTATCGAATAAAGACAAATGAAAGAAAAAGGTAACGAATTCGGACACGCTCTTGTTACCAAGAAGCAGCCAAGTTTAATGAATTATCGTACTTAATTCCTTGCAACGACAAGAAATCGATGCACGTTAAATTACGGAGTGGTAATAAAGCCGCGCGGGGTAGTAAAGCCGGCATGGCTCATTAAATTCTCTCGATAGTTTTCCCGACTCGATTTATCGATGCACGCGCGGCTTCGTACTCTACATTCTCTCCTAAAGTACTACCTAAGAATACGCATCCTACTGCTACAATAATAAAGTTGTACGCCGTACTTTATCATCATGAACTGGAATAAACGGCAATTGATGATCATATTAAAAATAACGTAATAAAAAGATAATTAATAAGATCAAATATTTTTCTTTGATTTTTTTATGCCTTAAATTCATTTGCCGACAAAAATTAAGAAGAAGAAATTTAATTACTTATAAATTGTTTAATATATCTTTTTTATTATAAAATTCTGTACATATTAGACTTCTGATTATGCACTTCTCATTAAATAACACCTTTTATACAAATAAAACATATTTAATAATTTATGAGCAACATAGTAATTTAAAAAAAAATTTTGAAAAAACCATTTTTTTCCTATTTTTCCATTAATTTTCTCGGTTCCTTTCTCAAGGATAAAAAAAATTTGTCGAAAAAATTTATGTGTGTTCGTAAAATCTGCCATATTTGCTTCTTTCTGAAAAGAAAATAATTTTAGTTTTCTTTCTGCAATTTGAAGAAAACGGCTTTTTTAAAAACTATTATAAGTAATATTTCTTTAATAATTTATGAATACTGGTTCTTAACTTTTGTGGTAAGAGCAATTATTTTCCTCCAGCAATAATCCCTCCTTTTTTCTCAAAGAATATCACAACGCCGCATAATGGAATTAACGTGACAATTAAAAGATATCCTGCATACGCACTGTCGCTCCATATACGAGCCATTGCTACTTCGGTAACCACATGATTTAGCCGGTCAAATGATGAATCTACCGCACCACAACCGCTAAATTACGATGCAAATTGTACGGATTCCATGCGTCATTTTCACGCGAGTTGCATTGCAGCGCAACTTTCTCGCAAGTGAAATTGGAAAACTGCAACGTGAATTATACGTTAATTGCATGTGACTCTCTGTGAAGTTTGCATACTGATATCGTCCGCAAAATCGCAAACTTTTACATGATAACACTCATACGATTGAGAGCCGAATGAAATACTATTAAAAAATTCACACTCTACATCGCGAAAAAGATTATAATGCAAGACAGCCTGTTAATATCGTCCGTATATTTTACAAAGAAGAAAGATAAAGAACGATCTTTCAGCGTTTGTTTGATTAATGGCAATTTTCTCATTATCAGCCCGGAGTGTCCGTTCGATCAAGTACTTCAAGTGGATTACGCTTCGTACACAAACTCGGTTTCTTTCTTTTGTCACTTTGGGGCAAACAGCGGCGCCGGTCCATTATTGGATGCCGATATTCATCGTACCTGACCTGTCGATAGATTCACGAGCATCTGCTATCTTGGCCCAGCACGTACCATATTCCCCCGTAATCGCGCTGTTACAGCGGCTGTGTTGATCGTCATACGTGTAATTGGGTCTCTAAGACTATGTATCGGGATACAGTTCTGTTCTGTCCGATTTCGTATCTGCTGACATCGTAAATATGCAGTTTCCATGCAAATACGCGTTGACATGAGCGCGACTGTTGCCGTAAATACATCAAATAATAACAGATATATTTTCGAAATAATCTACAGATACGGACGACGTTCGTTGTAAAAATAAATTTCTCGTTAGTACGATTGAATATTTATCAATGTTAAAATGATATCAATATCAAAGATAAATGGCAGTAATAATATAAAATATGAATTATGAAATTAGTTTAACTTTCTTAAACACTGTGTAAAGCTATTTGCGGCATACATCGTTCAAACGGGCCAATCAGAGAGAAAGAAAGGGAGAGAGAGGGAGGGGGGGAGGAACTCTCGGACTGCATCTTTCGCGCATTTTCTTTAATAAAAGACAGTCAAGATGCGAATTCTTCTGCGAGCGGGGTCAAAGAACGAGGTAGACGAATTCAAGGCATTCATGCGAAAATATAGTTCGTGAACTAGTGGATTGCATCGGTAAAAGGAATAAAACGCAATCAATCAACTTTTCTATAAATCGTTCAAGTTGGGCAATATAATATCAGATGTAAATAAAAGCGTTGCTCGTGTTCATTGTTAATCATGATTTGTCGGAATTTGTCTGATTGATAAATCTTATTCCGCTCAATATCCATCAATGGATTTATAATATAAAAGTATATACTTAAAACGAATAACATTCCAGATATTAAATATTTACTAGCAAAAATTATAAGTATTTATCTATTTAAAAAAATATACGCAGTTCTTAGCTTCGGTAAAAAGTTTTTCTTTGAATCAATTTAATTAATTTGCGATTATGATGCAAAATCAAATTAAATGGTTTACAAGAAATGCGTCTCTTTCGTATTTATTTGATATTTAAGACAGAAGACAAGTGAAGACGTTCAGCGAAAAGTGTAGACGGAGAAGTTAAAGAAAAAGGAAGCCTCTGTGCGCGATCAGATTACCATATATCCAATTACATCCCTTTCGACAGACGCCAAAACGCTAACAAGTGCAAACTATGGCTTCGTACTACATTTATTTCCAGTCCCGGTCACAAGTAAAAATGCCAAAGGCAAAAATAAAATGTTCTCCCATATGTTCACTAATTTTCCAATTAACGTATCGATTGAAAATATAAATTTGTACCTCTGTGTATAAAATTATTACAGTCTCTGGCTACATAAATTTTACAATTCAATGTGCATTTTCGTAGTATTCGCGCTTATATGAAACATCATCTATTATTATACACAGCAATTAATAATTTTTATTTATTTAATAGATGGATATATATTTTTTTAATTGACGTGCGTACGTATTCAGCATTGCCTCACGGTTAAAATAAAATACAAAAGGATCGCACAAATACAAAAACACAAATATAGGTGTACAGTTTCTTTAATTAATTATCAATATTACTATCTGTTGCTCGACATGAACATTGCGTATAACATTCAAATATTATCTAACGATTCGCACGTTGATTTTCCGCTATTTGAGGATATACGCTGCATTAATGTAATCTAAATGATAAATGAGAGATGCAGGAGTAAGGTACCGCGAAACCTATACTAACAAAATTATTTCCTCGATATTCAATTGTGAATTCGATGAGAGATTTACGTTGCCGTCTCGAGAGCTTACTGAAACCAAAACTTAATTTACAGCTCATTCGAACGATCGAGATAATAAACATCAAATATCGAAGAAAAGTCGCGAAAGATAGTCGTGATTTGATTAAATTCTCATTAAAAATGGATTCAGATGTAACTCAAGGAGTTCATCGTGTGGATCATGCGAGTGAAATTCTCTGGAAAACGTCACGTTGCAACGTGGCGGAAAATTTGATTTTGCTAATGGGATCTTTCATCCCAGGCGGCGTTACATCCCGCAGAAAATACTTGGCGGAGTAAAATCGTGTAGTTTCGAACAATCTCGACATTAATTCTACCTGCGCCGGCGGCCGGGCTCTCTCTCTCTCTCTCTCTCTCTCTCTCTCTCTCTCTCTCTCTCTCCCCCTCCCCTCCCCTCTCCCTCTGCCGCACGTTTATATTATAGAAATATTTTCTATAAAGCGCGTTCCCCGGCACAATGGCAGCCATACTGGAAGTGAAAATACTTCGTCTTGTTTTCAAAGGGACTTAATATTTATCATAGCGAACGCTTAAAAGACTGTTGCCGACAGGTCGCATAATTTAAGTGTTCTCTCCACTCACGCTATTTTGCATGCTGTCTCGTCCAAGTGTGCAGCGCATAGTTTCATATCGAAGGCGGTGCTCTCTCGCTCGCGGCCGGAATCGATAGTTTTTGCGAATGCTGGAAATGCATATTCGCGACTATCGCCCATCCGATCGCAACCGGTCTATTTAAAGGGTTCATTCCCTTTCGTCATATATACAAGAAAGAGTTAACGCGGTATAATATCATTTTGTTCTATCTCGTAGTTTATTATTTCTACAAGAATATAAAATGGAGAATAATAAATGACGAAATTGTTATCTATATACTACCTATTTTATAAAAAAACCTGTTTTTCTTTTTCCGGTGAATTTTATTTATATTGTTGCATTTGTTTTGTATTTTTTGTTTTCAAACAATACGCAAGTGTTTTATTAGTATACAAGTTTTTTTTTTATTTACTATTTAAAATGTTTTGTTGTATAATTTTTTGTAATCCAATCCACAACTACCAATTTCTCTATTGAATAACGATATCGTTTCATGTCCGAATGATAACGTTAATATTTGCGCTAATATTTTCCTGTGATTTTCATATTATTTGCAAACACTTTTTTTCAGCTGCCGTGAGAACACTGGATCGTTGATGTGAAAAAATAACATTCCGCGCTATGCACGCTATAGTTCTGTGTAATCACGCTTATTGTTACGACAGACCGATTTATTTTCCCGTATACCGCGTATGTACTTTTCTATAGAGCAAAAACGTCCGCGAATCTAATTAATAAAACAAATGCGCCTTTTATGTCCTCTGTACATCTATCTATCGCGCGGAGAATTAATCCTCGTACGAAACTCGTCGCGAAAATTAAAAATACACTTTTCCTCATCGCGATCCGTCTCGCTAATAAATTACGCGTCTCATTAACCGGCACGGTCGCTCAACTAATCGATTGTGAAAAACTGATAACTATGCAAAATCTGTACAGATAAATTAACTTTCACGAAAGATGTCTCAATTTGAGCATCACATGATGTAAGGATGAAAGTGCTCTATTCTTGGCGCTAAGGAACTTCCTTGTGTGTCTACCACATTATTTGATTTAATTTACTTAAACCTTTTAGAACTCTGAAGATTGTTCTGTCATGTCGCACGATGGCCTTTCATAGCTTGCGGTTCTTTTTACCTGCGTTTGCGGACAGCGAGTATGTTGAAACTCGCGTGTCTCGCGTGGTACACTTAAACGGCTTTTTAACATTCGTCGCGTGTACACTTTTGCGTTTGTGTGAATGTAGGGGCAGTGCTCCATGCAAAAAAATACACACGTACTCTTGACTAACTATACGTAAGTCAGAAAGCTTTATAGAACTGCACGATACATACGTATATGTATACATAGTGTCGTAGATTATCTGTACTCTCTTCTATGTGCGAATTTTTTGAACAAGTTGACTTTCTTGTAACAAAAATATCGAGGTATATAGAGAGCTCTACATCGTAAACAACTGATAATTCAAAAATAAATGCATATATAAAAAAATTGCGGATAAATTAAAAAATCTTATTATTTCTCTCTCTCCTCCTATATTTCTATGTATTTAATTTTAAATCAGATCCCTTGTAAATTACCTTAAGATAAACCTTTTGTAGATAACACATCAAAGTCATTGTTCGGTGACATATCTCGAATTTATAATAGTGAGCTAATCATAAAGCGTGGTTAAACTATAAAACACTATATAATCTTGTCACGTAAATACGTAAATTTATTGCACAGCTACGATAAATTTATTGTACAGCTGCGAAAAAAAAGACAAAACTATATAGATGTAAAAAGATTTTAGTACAGTAAAAGTAAAAAAGTAAAAGATTAGGATTTAATTAAATTTGGTTTAACCGAATAACATAACTATCTAACATAAATTCATATTAAATATTGTATTTAGAGAAACAAATAATTTACTTTAATGTAATTTTGCAATATAAATCTAACTATTGATGTATATGAATGGCCGTTTAACGTAACGAAATTCTGAATCACAATTTGTTTAGATGCTAAAGAAACAATAGGAGTGACGTATCGAATTTATGAAAATTTCATCAATAACGCTTTCGAAGAAAAACTTGTTATCATATTCATTATCGACAGAAGTTTTCACTCCCATGCAAAAATTGCGTCCGCATAAGCTCTCGTTCAAGTACAGGAATATTAATGTACTTACATTGTGAGTATGAGTACAAAGAGGACATCGGTGCGCGATAAGCGACGGATCGATAGGGCTGGGAACAAGTCGTTCGTATGATAAAGTACTAAATTGCAACCGCGGCAATATTTCATAACGTATCCACGCCGGTCATTATCGCGCTCTACGGATTGTATATGTGTGCGAAATTTCCGAATCAATTAAGTGCACTCCGTGAAAATCATGGAAAGTCGTGCGAAAAATAGATCTCGTTCATGGAAAATAATATCGCTGGCGAGCTGTTGACGAAAAAACATCGCGTGATAATGTTCCACTTGTGATTATGCGGAATTTCCCTTTATAAGAGATCGTTTGTACATATTTTCAACTGGTGATATAATTTTGCATTTGCACGCTTATATCGGAGTAGGAAAGAGAGAGAGAGAGAGAGAAGAAAAACGTAAACCGAGCATCAAAAGCGCATAATTTCGGCTTAGCACGGACGCCACTTGAAAGAGCTCTCGCTTCGTTATTGGCAATAAACCTCAACCTGTTCTTTGCATGTACATGATTTCGCACGCGCACGCGCGGCCTCTCCTATGTTAGCTGTGCAATTCGTGCGGCATCGAACGGAGGTGCATTTAACTCTCCCGCACGTGTGCAAGCTCACCAGCGCCATTGAGATAAAACGCGCAGTAAATAAACAAGGCCGCCCGCGCGCTATTATTTGCAACAAGAAATATCGAATCAGTGATGGGAAAGCTAACCGGACATGCATTCTCGTACATGTGTTTAAATGATGCGAATATATAGATAGCAACAAGATAATGCGTACACATGATTGTCATACACGCCTGACATCCAATTAAGTTTCAGCTTATAAGTGTCATTATATTCATGTTAAGCATTCGCGAGTCATTGTCGCATGTTATTTATTTGTATTTATTCACAATCGTTTACTTGATCTAAACCCGGCTTTAGCATACGTCACATAAAAAAAATTCTTGTGCCTATCGTTCTCCTCTTTATTTTAGTACAATTGTTTATGTAATCGTCGCATAAAAATTTTAATTTAAGACCGACATTTTTGAGATAACATTTTTTTAAGTTTTATCATGGTAATAAATATACGAGTACAATTTAAAACAATAATATAATATTATATCGAGTTGAATAATAAGTTTATTACAGCGTCAGAGTATGATTACATTTCCTCGTTATGGATTGGAATAATGATAATTTGCTGTCGGACTATCGAAAGTACATTTATCGAATCCCAATTGAATTTGGTTATTATTAAATTAAAATAATTATAATTTGTTGTTGGGCTATTCGAAATACATTTATCGAATCAAATTGAATTCAATTGCTGTTAAATTAATATGAGATGCACAAAATATAAAGAGAGATAATAACTAAGATAGAATTTTTGTAAAAATCTGACTTTTTTGTCTTTTCAATCATCTTTCACGAAATTGTCTTCGATAGGAAGTTTCGTGATTTAAACAATGAAAGGAGATATCTCACGGAACGAACTAGGAATCGGGGATTAAAGAGTTCCATCGTACCACAGGACGAGATGTCAGATCGTGGACGGCGGTAGGAAATCGTCCAAGTTTCCAGGTCAATAGGGCGTACCAAGGAGGGGCGACTCAAGAGGGCCGGTCAGGAAATGCAAAGAGTGCAAGGAAGAAAAAGAAGAGGTGCGGACGAAGAGGAAACCGAGATCGGCATGAAGGAGTGGCAGAGTTTCTCTCTTGAGAGAGAGAGAGAGAGAGAGAGAGAGAGAGAGAGAAGGGAAAAGGAGAGACGAAGAGAATGGAGGAACAATTGAATCAGCGAAATCAAGCTCCCGTGATCGAAAGGGCTGGTACGCGCTCGAGCGCAATCACGACCACTCGCGAATTTAAATGCCACCTCGTACAAGTCAACGTGCTCGACCACGCGGCCACCAGAGACTGGAAAGGGATGGGAAATTTAACGGATGTATGTGTGATACGACGCGCTGCATCTCCGGCGAACAAAGTGCATCGCCAATTGCCATCTCCGGAGATGCATATCCGCTCGAGTTCGCCGCTGGCTCGTCCGGCGTTCTACGCGAGAGCTATCAAGATCTAAATTATACAAATAGATCCGTTTTTCCGACGATTTATTTTTATTTTCCTTCCGATGAAATTAATTATACGTATAATCGTGAATATGAGAGAATTAGAAATCAAATACGCATCGAAATATAAATTTAGTAACGTTAATATATTTTGTGTAACAGCAGGCACACTTAGATTAAATTCGACGTTAGGTACTCAATATCGTTAACCTGCTGTGCCTGCAATGCAAATCGTGATTCGTGCCTTAATATAATTTGCATTTCAGCGGTCAATTTGGACAGGCGTGACGTTACGTTATTTTCCAAAGTATCGTAAACGCAAAGTTTCTCTCGTGCGTTTTCTCACATTTTATTTACAGTTTACATGTAATTGACGTATCGTAAAATGTAATATCGTGCAAAGGATTTTTTTTCTTTTTTTTTTTAAAATATGAAATAATTATAAAGAAAGAAATATATCGCGTGTTTCATAACTACTTAGCAATTATACTAAATAAAACATCGTCGAACATTGTAATCACGTACGATTAATATAATCTTCAAAGGTGCGTGATGTACAATAATTGCAGTTGTAACCGTAATCGTAAGAATTTTGAGAGTCACGGCTTAACGAGCGCGATCTCTAAAAATATCCGGCTTTAGTCTTTACGATTCTTACGCGTCATTTATACGAACTTAGTTTCCAGTGAAAATAATCCGTTTATTTCTATCGGATAGCAGTTGACTGACGATCGTCGATCGATTCGGTCATCCGAATTAAAGACGTATCAAGAGCCAAATATAACTCTAATATTTACCGGATATCCGGAAGGAAGTTAATCCTTCGATGCGAAATTGTACGTCGCAGCGCGTAATCGGACAAGCGAGACTCGATTGTACTCGATCGAGTGGGCTATCGACCTGCGCGCGATCGACCGGACTCAAATTTAATCTTCTAATCCGCGAGCAGAGAAGAATCGAAAGAGAAAAAGAAGGATAGAGAGAATGTGCACAGCAGGCATGGGCAGTTCCTTGCTTTCGTCACCGTGTGCAGCTTTTTCGTGACGGCATGGCAAGTCGGTAGCGTCGACAATTTTCCATCGACTCACTTTTAACGGAATTGGACGGCTCGCTCGGGATTTTACGAGACGCCTGGCTCTGTCTTCCGTGTACGGCGTACGCTCGGAATGCTCGGATCCCGGCGCGGGCGTCCGGAACCTCGGCTCGGGGTTCGGGAAAAATAGAGAAAAATACGAGGAAATATATCGGCAAAGCCGTTCCGCTCACGCGCACACGCCAGCTCCGACGCGCATATTGAGCCAACATCTCATCTCGACAGACGTATGAGACGTTTATACGATATCTAGGTGCATTTAGGACTGGCTCAACTTAACTCTTGGATACATTTGATATGCCAGCATGCACCCTACATACATAAACGAAGTACATCGAAGAGTTTGCGAACAACAAAAATGTTGCCTCGCACGCGGAATAAATTCACATCTTGGTTAAATGTTCGTATAACTCTGTTTATTCATCATGCATCATGCATTAGCGTTGAAGTGCGTAAAAATTGCCCTAATTAATCATCCCGATAACATGCGCAGCTGTAAGTACAGAAAAACGGAGAAAGTTGTTTTAAAAAGACCTTAAGTCGCTTCACTATTTCCTTGTCGCAAGACGAGTGGTCGCGCATGATTTTCTTTTATTCATCAACTTATCAAAGGGCGAAGAGCATCTTCGGAATGGATATACCGAGCGAAATATAGGTCACCGACGAGAACGCGAACGATTTACCGTACCATTGAGTTTTGTTTCCCCTGTTTTCTACTATTTGAATTACGAAAGTAATTCAGTTAGAGAGTCCAAAAGGTACATACATACATACAACATCGAACCTTGCGCGTTGCTGGGCGAGCGGAACCAGAAAACGCGATTGCGACGGCTTTTGCGAAACAATTTCTGCGTGCGAATGGCACCGCCCGCGCACGCAGATTTCTACTTGAAAAATGGCAGGCGTCTCTAGAAAATAGTGACAAAAAGGCAGCGCTTTTTTATTCGCATCAGTGTTTCCCGCGTGGAACTCTGGCATGTACATTTGTCGGACGTCACAGCATGCCGCGCGCAATTTCCGCGGGCGACCACTCGAAATTTTTCTCTCCAGCCGAGCCGCGCTAGACCGGCTAGACCGACTAGACAGAACGAATACTTAATACGTAACGCAAATCGGGGAAGTGAGCAGTGATTCGTGGCAGGGGTACGTGGAACTTTGCGCTGCCCTCAGCCCTGGTCATGGATACCATGCAGTCGTGCGTTATTTCGGTCAGTTACTGGTCGGTAGCATGCAAACTGCTCGCAATTACTCCGCTTTCTAATCTAGTTCTGGACGTCCTACCGCCGCACCGCGCCGCGCCGATCTAACGATCAAATCACGTGACCTCCAGCCGAAGGATCGAGGGTAAGTTAAAACATGCTATAACATGAGCCGTACCGTTTCTTCGCTTCTCTGCTTTCGCAATACGATACTCGTGCTCTTTCCCAGTTATGAAAGAATTTTCCTATTGCGCGGAATGTATTGATGTTCAAAGATGAGAACCTCATTCACTTCGGTCTTTATTTATTCCTTCGTGTAGGCAATTTACTTTATTTCTATTCTTACTTTCCAATTTTATAAATCTCAAAAGATATCAGATACGTATAACTCACACAGCACAAAGCTCCGATCAAGTTCCCAAGGAGTTCATTTTACTGGGCTCTCGGGGAGCTTATAAAATTTGACAAAACAAACTCTCATGGAGTTCATATTCCTGAGCTCTTCTAGGGAGCTTACTAATATTCGACTAAATAAATTCTCAGCCCAGTCGACACAAATTAAAAGTATTATAACATAACGTCAACATATCGTTATAATTTCGCATTTCACAATAATATAACTGTTATGTAACACCATGTATTATATCACATTTATATTGTGTAGAGTGTAGAGTACGAAGTTATAACATTACTTTCAGTTTGTGTCATGGAGTTCATTTCGCTGAGCTCTCGAGACTCGAAGAGCTTAAAAAGAGTTCCCTGCGAATCAAAATGAAGCTCCCAGGGAACTCTCAAAAACGGACATAGGAGTTCCCAGGAAGTTCTTTTTGAAGCTGAAATGAAACTACAAAAATTTTATGAGCACCCCGTACTGTGTGGGAATATATTAAATTAGAATATGTGTTATTATATTATATTTATTATAATAAATCTACTGCGTCCTACTGTTTGCAAACTAGACAGAAAAAAAAAGTTGTTATAAAATTATAATTTCGCGAAAAAGAATATAATATGTAATTGAAGAAACTTTAAGATCTGTTGAACATTACCGACTATTAATTATTTAAATCTACTTAATCCGTGGGTAATTGACCGCCGCGGTCCTTTAATCTTAGCGTTAAAGAATTCGCGAGTAACTTTCTAAATCCATCGCGTTGCTTTGTACTTCGTCGCACGGCGAAACTGCGGACAAACTCCATCTTCGGGAAACATTGCTTTCGGGCGAATGGACGATCGGGTGCTTCCTGCTTCCGATCGCGATTCTGCACGTGGACATTGAAGTTTTACGGAGCGTGAACGAAATACGTTGAGAGTGACGTGAGGAAGTTAGGGGATGGAACGGGCTGAATCGAGCCGACTTTCGTCGACGGTGATATTATAGATTCTCTTGAAGAGTGTAAGGTTACTGCCTGGCGGCGATGAATCAAGTACCACTACGAGAAACGAAGGAATATTTCTATCCGATAAATGTGATGGAGCAGTTGAGATTATCGATGAGGATAAGAAAAGAAAAGACATCGTAGAGGGAAGTGCCAATTTCAATCAGGAAAATAAACAGTGAATCGTGCAATGGATATTACAAGGTGTCTCATAGTTTCTATATCCGCATTCTGTTCTCTCGAGGTATCTCTATTCATCGGATTATTCATATCTCCATAACTATTAATATCGATTTGTGCCGCTATTAACTTGAAATTGCATCGAATGCTGTTATACTTCATACACTATCGAATACTGAATAGTAACATGAGATATTTACCGAATCGCAACACGAGATATGAGATATTTAATGTATAATGCATCAGCTGAACGCTCAGAATTTTTATGACATTTTTCTGTAAATTCTGCAAGAGATAGCGTCACTGACTGTATAATTTCATCGATGCAATTTAAAAATTCATGCAATTACGGGTTAGAGGAATGCGAAGTTTGCCGCGTGTTCCATTCTAGAGCAGAGTCAACGTTAGTGGATTTAAAAGTTCCGAAAATTCCTTCCGGTCTGCTGTTTTAATGGAATTAAGAAATCGTTTTATGCGTTTGCAAACACAGCGAGTCTTTTTAACCGGAATTTCCGGCAGACCGAGCGCATTTGCGTAAAATAAAAATGTGTTATGACCACTAGCGGAAGACTTTAACATAAAATAACATTAAAAGTTTTTGATGTTATTCTGTTGAAAGAGATCGTATCGCAGATAATATTATATCACTAAATTACTTCATCTTGCGCTATAGTGGGAAAGAAAACAACTAGCTAGCACTATCTGTCTCTTTTATACGCGTACATGTGGAACACTTCACGAAACAAATTTCATCACGTAACGCGCGAAATTATTTCACACACGCGACGAAGAATAACTAAAATTCTTGTAACCGTATCTGGTGTCGCGGGAAAATGCAGCACATACCGCTAATATAAAACAGAAACTCGAAACTAGTCCCCTCGCCCTTTCCTCACTAACGCTGAATCATAATAGTTTCCGCCGAAAATTCATGTTCTAAAAATGCGCCACGCTATCCATAAAGTCCGCCAGTCCTGAAAATTCAGGAGCGACTACAGCCGACATATACAAATATGTGCCTGGTATACCGAATTCCAAGTGAAAGCACTAAAAGAAATTTATTCATAGCCCGCATCTATCCGCGGGATAACATCTTTCGGAGTTACGCTTCAAGAAATATATACGTCCGCGAAAACGTCACGCGTTCGCGCTCGCATCGCGAACGCGTCGCGTCCCATCCTACCACGGCGATCGATCGACAACCTGGGTTCTTCTAGAATCTCTTTCTAGAATCTATGAATATTCAGTGGGAGGAGTGTTTCCCTCCCGTTTTATGTCATACTTTTTGCAGAGTAGTCGATTCATAATCTCTTTCTCTCTCCCTCTCTCTCTCTCTCTTTCTGATCGGTTTAAATCAACGTTGCTCGTGTGCAGCGCGTTCATTAACGATTGATCGCGCGCGAGAAAATCCGATCGACTTTTCTCGCGTCCTTTTAAGACGCTCAGCACGCTAAAAACTTTCTTTAATTAATTTTGCACATTGCGGCTAAATGCGCGACTAAAAAGTAAATGAAAACTTAAATGCGAACAGCAATCGTCGAACTCCTATAACTCGTGAATACATAATGCTGCCTCTCTTCGATTGTAAATACAATCTCACACAAAAAGAACAGCGGGGAATGCACTCTAGAGAAAATAAGAATTGCGACAACACAACGGAGGGAAAAAAAAGGAGTACTTTCATATTACGCAAAATGTACGATACTTAATACAACATGTTGAATCTTTTCTATGCATCAACGAAGGGAAGCTAATGGGCGGAAGGATCGACTCTGCGTTTACTAATTAACACATGTTATCTTGTATAATGAAAGCGAATTCGATAGTTGCGCCTGGACAGTCGTTACGACCAACTGGCCACGGGGAACGCTGTTTTCACGCGTGTGGTTAATGAATGCGGGAACCTGTAATTAGTTATTGGTTTTAGCATAGCAGACATACGTTTATGCGCATTGTGGGCCAATAACCGTGGCAACAGACCTTCGGATGGCACCTGACGCAGCACTACCGGCAGCATACTAATCAGAACTGCTACGGGGAAACTATAAGGATTTAATGCAAAACTCTGTTCCTGTATATATGTGTGTGTGTGAGTCTACGTAAAAGAAAGAAAAAAGTACTTCACTTTTTAGATTCTCATTAACAAAAGATCCGCCGACCGTGTGTCATTCGCAATTGCGACGTGTTGAAACAGAATTTAGAAGCACGTACGTCGTAAAATTGGTCAGACTTGCGCTCGTTCTCGCCCAAAATAATTAGTTGGAACAATTTTACGTCGCTAACGTTAGCAAGAGATTCAACGGAATATCGCGGGATATCAGTGCCGACGAGCCACTTTGTCGGTCGTAACGTGGTTCCGTGGCCTGAGGTTAACTGCATCTGCTGCTGCGAAACAAACTGAATACTAATAACGACGTTTCGCGCGTACCGTCGTATTACAACATTGAGTGCCAAGTGTGGCCCGATGTCTGGCTATATCGTGCCGTCGTATCTGCAGATCCTATGTAGATCTGATAGGTGAACTAGGCCACATCTCTCTCTCTCTCTCTCTCTTCCCTTGCCTTCCGCCGTCATACTGACGTAACGCTACGATGCCGCCGTTTCTGTAAGGACCCCCACGAGTTAATCTTCCACATTTCGCGAAATATCGTTGACAGCGACGAGATATGCGTTATGCGCCGTACATGATTCGTCTGCTTAATTAGTTCACAAGCGTGAAATCGTCTCGCAGTTTTACGCGGATAATACCTAATGACTGCCTTAAAGCTGTTAATTGTTATTTGTCTGATCTATGCAAATTCCGCCTGCCGTAAAATCGCGCATATCTCGATGCACCTATAAGTCTGTTTGTCTTTCATAATTAGTGTTGTAATTTCACACTATCGTAATTTCTTAATTAATTTGATGTTACGCATAGGAAAGCGTTTCCTCCTAATATTCCCAGATACTTACATTCTAACGTAAGATGAATTTCAATAAAAGTGACAATTTACTTAAGACGATGCTAAAGCCTCCTGTTTTACCACATTTCCATTCGGTGAAAAATCTCTGTATTGGATGTACGGATTGCAAAAATATTGTTACTTAAATTAAAGTATGCACAAATAGGACCTCAGCTGCACTGAATTTCATGAGAAAATTGAAAAAAAGTTTAAATTCGTTAAAAATTCACTTACTTTTGGCTCGTACAGCTGTCACCTCAGATATATATTTGCTTGATATAAGAGTTTTAGAGTCCACATCTTGAAAATAAGCGTGCAGCTGAGGTCACATTATTGAAACGAACGATACCGAGTTTGTAGAACTAAGATTGAAAGTCTAGAAAAGAAATATTTCCACCGAATAGAAAATACGTGTATATAGGTGCTTTGTGAAGAGTGGGACTGTCAACAGAGCCGAAATTCCGTGTAGCAATAGTTGCGCGGTCTTGCGATAGATGGTGCTGGCATATGTTAGATAAGAACAGATGTATGCGTTTGAAGTAAGACAGAATGATATATATTATATAATATAATGTAAAAACTAAATGAAAGATGTCATCACTATTATCGAATTTGGAATTAAAAAGTCTGTCGACCTTGATCGAGTTGGGTAATCGGTTTAGCATCCCTTAAGCATTTCATTATATCTTTATTTTCATACTCACGTCAGGCGTCTGTTCCAAAAAAAATATCGTTCGTTTCCATATTGAAATCACTTACCTAAAACAAAAAGAAATATTTACAGTTTATAACATCGTCCATAATAGTTTTGAAGAAATGGTACTAATTCTAATTGTGAATCTAACTGCATACGAGAGAATAAATATAGAAATCTACATAAAAAAAAATATCTCACAATCAGTGTTATAGAGTTCAAGAGTTCAAACATCTGTGGTACTTAGAGGTTGAATAATTAATAATAATTAATATTCGATTTCAAACCGAGAATAATTGTATTCCTTCCAGTATACGCAAGAACTCCTCGACAAAAGATAATACCTAAATTGAACAAAAAGCCAATCCATCATTCGAGCTGAATACGATCGTTCCCCATCTCGTCATTTTATCGACCCCCGAAACGTGCGAGTAATCGACCCCTGGCAACGAGATTCGAAGCCAAACGTTGCCGTTCGCGCTCTCTCGTCGGTGCATAAATCCGTTCGCGGCAATTACGGTAAAAGGGCGGTTAATAATTGACCATTGGGGAATCATCAAATATTTAGGAGCTGCATGTGGCAACAGGGTGGGATGGGAAAGAGAGAGGATGGGATCCTCTGGCTTCACCCCCAGCACTGACCACCCAGCGTCCAGCCTGCGGGCTTCTGGCATTTAATGGCAATGCGGTTTACGTCGGCTAGGCTCGTGAACGGCATCGGAGGTCAGGACAGAACTTTCCCAGGGATATTTGTAGGTTAGTTATGGCTTTTACACGCGAGGTCCCGGCCGGGTCAGGCCACATTATGCGGTACTCGCAAGGCGCGCGTCGCGCTACTCAATTTAACTCCGGCTACTCTACGGAGAAGTGGGTGTGGAAGCTTTTGCCTTGTAGACCTGCAGTGACGATATGATGCAGCGTGAGTGACAATCTGAAAATTCTTGCCGTCTCGACACTCAAACAGCTTGTAAATATCAACTTGGATCGTACAAGTCCGAATACTTTGAATGCGGGAGTCTCGATCTGAAATATTCAGATACTAGAATTTCTTGAGTATTGAATTTTCTATTACATTATTCGCTGATTCAAACGTGCTTGTCGGTGTCTGAATATCAGGGAACGATATTATCCTACGATGTAATTTTGCCAAAGTTTACAGAAGGTATTAATTTAATAAACATATTTATAGCGCGCATAGCGATACATGAAATGGGATTGCATATAATGATGTACGAAAAAAACGGGAGAGTTTATTATAACGGTATAAAAGATATTCGCATCTTATTTCTAAGTGCAAAAATGTGAACGATCGTATTAAACTTACAATAGAAATACAGAGCACGGCCGGAACATTGTAGTTTCGTATAACAAATGGGGCAAATGCTTCTTATCCGCGTCGCTAGTGTTTTGATTAAAACCGCTTTTAATGAGTCCACCGTGGTGCGCGGTATCCGATTATTAAAATGCGCGCGCGCAACATCGGGATTTAACGTCCACTAAGTACAGAGTCTTTCATTAATTGCGATCAGGATAAAGGCTGTTGTTTTGCATGCAAACCGACATACTCGGCGGTTCAACCGCGGCGACGCCGCTGTTGCAACGTTGGTCGGGGTCGCTTTGCTGTCTGGCCTACGTGACATCATCGAGAACACCTGCACACGAACGGACCATTATACCGACCGACCCATCGTCAGTTCGATATATCATGCTCTCGTGGTCTCGAGACGGCCTCGAGATGCAAAATCCAGTATTTCCTCGCCTATCGTCGACACAGAGAATCGATATGTCCGAATATTTACTATATTTTCGATCTGGTTGCAGGATTTATCGCGCATCACGGATTTCTCTATCGGACAATATACGTAATCCGTAGAATTCAATTTACGGTCGGAGAATGAGCGTCGATCGATTGGGAACGATCGTGTTTGGTGGTAGCGCCAAAAAATTGAAGGCCAGTTTACTCTCCTCATCCTCAATATATCGAGCTCCAATGCTCTGATACAGTATATTTGACAATGAGTACAGCTGCTACATAATTTGAAACGCTATTTTCAAGTGTGATTGCTACAAGCATAAGCTTCATCGAGTTTGTCGGTCTTTGTTGTAAATAATAGGTGTCAAGCGACTTGAAGTTGATCGAGTTATGAAGAGACTCGCGACTTCTAATTGAAGGCGCTCTGGGATCTCCCTCGGAAAGTCCTACCGGGTTACGAGAAATGCACTCGCCTGTGCGCGTTTCCTAATTCGTTAATGTTCATTCGTCGTGATTACGCGAGCGCGCGGTAATTCCCGGAGCTTCTTCTCGTAACTCTGAGAGTCCTTATGGATCTTGAGAAAAGCCGGGCACGTATCTAGTTTGGTCCTGTAATTTGTGACCAAGGGATTTGAGTCAGGCAATACGATAGTGGACTCATGGCAGAGGGGCGGGCTGCGGGTCAGTAGCATCATTAACGTCGAATAGGATATTCGGGTAGTTTCGCGCACACAGTTTCGCCTTGGTTAAGTTTCATCTGAACGGCTCTCCTCCATGTAATTAAGCTGCGAATCGGTATGAAACGACTAAAAGCTTCCGAAGTACAGCGGCGTCCGCCTGCACGTACACCACATTGCGTATCTGTGCAAACAGACACACACGTATGCATCCTCACACACATTTACACCGCACCTAACACCGCGTTGAGAGCATAGTTGGTGTTGATCACGCAGGAGCGCGAGATACGCGCGGCCGCAGAAATTCCGGACGTACGTAAGCCGATTTACGTGGTTTGAGGTCCGAGCAACGCGATTAATTTCCAAAATCGTTGAGGGAGACAGCACGAAAGTGCATCGTCAAGAGTTACTTGCGGGGTCAAATCGTTTAGATTTTCCATTATTTAAGAAAATAAATTTTTTTTAATCAATTTTAAAGTAACACACGGATAATCTTGTTGAAACATCTAAAAATTTAGATAGATACGGATCAGAAAATAATTTTATTGGACCATCAAAATAAATATGTAGAAAATTCAGGCATGATAAGCAATGTTGCAAAAAGTTTGAAAATTCTAGCAACTAGCTTAAGTATTTAACATAATTATTTTGATAGTCCAACAAAATTTATTTTTAGATTTCTATCTAGCTAAATTTTTAGATACTTCAGCAAAACTGTTTTTTTTTTCATGCATGATATGAAAAATGTATGTAACAAATTACAGTGCCATAATAAATTTGTACAAAATGTCTCTCTTTTAAAAAATTTTATTTATTTCTGATTACTTATAATAAATTATAATATTTATGATTATCAATTATATTATATAAATAATGTATTTAAAAAATATATATATGCCATATTTATAAGTTGCTTTTAATTTGTTAAATATTAATCAACTGGAATAATTAGTATAATTTTTTTTCTTAGATTACTCTTTGACACATTAATGAGATTCGCTATTGTCTGTTTTGTATTATCGAATAAAATGTATCTTTGTCAAATGAAATAAACCAGCTCGTTGAATCGACGTTATATCACCATGATAATGCGGACATAATTCTGCTTTTGTGTAATTTTTTACATGAGACATGTACTTTCTCATTTTATATAAATGAACTATGATCTCGGCTTGGTTTTATGTATAAACCAAAATTTTTATTTTTCAAATAGAAAGATTAAATTGATTTTGAATTTCGAGTTATAATGGAAATATGTGTAAACATGGCAATAAATACAATAATAATACGATAACAATTTCCAAATTGATAGTATTCGCGGGAGAAAAAAAAATCGAAAGTGATAGAAAATAATAGAAACCAATTTCTAATACTTCCGATATTTTCATGATGGCGGAGGACGTGATCGAATCTCTTTTATATAACAGAGACGAGATAAGAATATCATAATGTCATCTGGAATATTCCCAATGGTTGCTGTTATACCTTGATTAATTATCTTTTATGTTCCTATATGTAAGAAACTTAGATGTCTGAGGAGAACAGTAGAATGATTACTCAAGAGTTCATTATTCAAAGAGCAATTTTAATATTTGTCAGATATCGGCGACGGTTCGCAACGGATTGCTCCAATCCCGCGAGTCATCATTCGATCGCACTGCTGTCGCATATACATATTTTACATTCTCGAACTTTTCTGATTTTACTTTCTTCTTACATATGTATATATCGTTTTTTTTTAAATTATAATATTTTGTTCCTAATCTGACAACGATATTTTATTTCGAACTGCGCGTGTTTTCTATATATATTTAAAGCATCATTAATTTTAAGCACAATAATATTCATACAAAAAATAATTTATAGATTGAATATTTCTTACTAAGAATATTTCTTACGGAAATCCAGTGAATAAACATTAAAAATATAACCTGTGTCATATTTTCAGCTTACATTGTTTAGCTCATTTGTACTACTTTTCTTTATACAGCCATTTAAAGATATATTCTGTGTAAAAAATAATGTTTGATAATAATTTGCCATTAAATTTAAAGAAATCCAAAAGGTCTAATCTCATGTTCAAATTCCAAGGAAACGGTCGCATCCAAGTTTGATGCGCAATTAAGATATTCTGGGGGATAAGAGAAATCCCGATTTGTGTACAATCGATACCGGGCAAAATTAGCGAGATAATTTAGATCGGTAATCGAGATTGCGCGCGATTCTCGGAGTAGAAACACAGAAAATGGCGGTGGTACTACCCAAGTTTGCAATCGGATTTTAAGGGTAGCCCCGTTGATACTCATCCTTGACCTCGTCCTCGATTTAATCCGGAATGTATTCGCGTGTCCTTTACCAACGGCAACTTAAAACTCGCTCGATTATCGCTACGATCACTAATGTTCGATAACAGTTGATGGACGGTCGGAATTTCTCTCGACGTACGATTTCGCTCGACGGCCCGAATCGATACAACCGGCTCGAAGTTACTATCCTGTCCGTTCAGAATGTAAGCTTTTTCCGTAGGTTCCGTAAATCTCGAGGTCACTACGTCCGAAGACAAACAGTCCCGGATTTTTAGCCGACGACCAAAGGACTCAACTGGTCGGTGCCAAGAGTACGAGAAGAGGGATGCTATTCTTGTCGAATAAACTCGATCGTGATTCAAGGACAAAAGTACTGCTGGAAGTACATCTTCTTGTTGTTGAACGAAAGAGCAATATAAATGTTTTTCCATCCGAAAGATAACTGTCGTTTCTAAAGAAACTGTTCTTGCAATCATTAAGTTAATAAAAGATGCGTTAACAATTCAAATGCGCCTCATAAAAAATTGTGTGAAACAGTTGAAAAATTAAGAACGCATCATTATTGTTTATAATATGTAAAGTAGCAAGTTTAAGAAATTGAATGTAAATAACAAATAAAAAATGAACACATGATTGCCATGAGCAATTAAAATATATAATGAATCCATTCTAGCACCCAATCGACATGTTTAACGAATAGATGGCAATAGACGTAACAATAACACTTTCACGAACTATCAAATAATTGCTTGACGTGGACATCTATAAGTATTTTTATTTTCACAAACGAAAATACAAGGGAAACGGACAATGTTGAAATGCAAAAAATCATGTTTCAGCGTTGGACAACTGCTTTGAAAGTGCACGGACGAACACGTTAAAGCAAAATTAGTATATCCATTCAGTTCAATTTAATTCAGTTCAATTTAATTTACCTTAATCACATATAGTAAGTTCACTATATAAATTAATGAAAACGAACGAGTTGTACACATCGAGACAGAAATTTTACAGCCCTATAAAAATGAAAGTTTTTAACGATATATTAAGCCATATGCATTTAATGCATGATATCCATTGACTTATTTTTATTTATTTGATTTATACATTGGAAAAATAAATTAATAGTTATACAAAATTAATATAAAATTGAAGATTTGTAATTATATTATTTTATAATATTATAATTTAGAGTAAAAGATCACGCTCTATCTTATGCATTCACATTCTCTTTTCTTCCTGCGATAATGTACAAACATAGAAGATTCAACAACTGCAAGGTCTGCACACCGTTTTCTGTGGCGGCGATTCCGTGACGTGGAAAAAGCAAACCATTCTCCGTAGTGGAAGAGTAAAGACGGTAGACTAACAGACAGGAAAGAAGAAAGTGCCCGGGAAACCACGTGAAAACTCTACCTTTCCCGTACTTTTCCCCGAAGATTTTTTTAAGACACTCTTTCACGTCCGCCCGGAGTTTTCACACTCATCGTACTTCTCGTTTCGACCGCTTAAATAAGAAATACAATACGGAGCTTTTAACGCGGTACACGTTGCCAAAGAAACTTGTTTTATTTCTTTAATCTACCTTGCGAATCGACAATCTCGTCTCCGATTTCCTTTTGCATCCTTTGCAACATGGATGCACAATCCGCGCATAGTATAGTAAATAGTAACGATTGTATACATTATATATATGTATATTATCAGAACAAATATTAATTATATCAAAATACATCGATTGCGACAGATAACATCATCATTTGATTAGATTACTGAATTTTTTACTTACTGATTAAAGAATAGGAGAAGTCCAGGCAAAGCGAATATTTTTTATTTTCGCTTATCTATCCGAAATAGTGCTATGAGTCTCTAACTGTTGAAGGAATGATCGACCTGCGACGTCATGAAAGTGCGAAACAACATATGATTTCTCATTTGTGCTTGATAGAGAAATAAAAGAAATTGTGTGTTTTCTTGCGACTTTGCTGAGGTACATAGTTTAATTATTAGTAGTAATTATTTCTTAACCAGAACGATTTTTTATAAGAATTCTCTGACTTTAAATGTGTATTCGAGGTTAAAATTTTTCACTTGTTGCTTAAACTTATTCTAACTTTTCCAAATTGGCGCCAAGTAGATTCTTTGGGCAAAGTGGGGATGGAGGCAAAGCGAATGGTCTATCCTCTTTACCCAATATGTGATTGCAAAAATACCGGGAAGACGGAGGGATAGACGATCTTTTGAGTGAACGAAAGGCACATAATTGTTTACATCTTACTTTTTTTCCACAACACAGTACATGTATTCTGAAGAACATACATACACCGATCCATCGTCCGAAGACTAGATTCAGTGCACCAAATGGACTTATGAATAGAGGATATGCACTATATATAGAGGATATGGCAGCTATTTTTGTGACGATTGCTAATTTTGAATTCTTTTATTCCATTCACATTGCTCGAGTAACTCATCCGCTTTGCCCAGGAGGATCGGGCAAAGCGGATGATTTCTCTTTATTTACGTTTTGATTTAAAAAAACATTTAAATGTTCAAGTTTTATAATTTAATATAATTTTATTCAAAGTTGATTCCTAAAATAAAATTATGAGAATAAAAAAGATTTCTGATCTTAATTTTATCTATGTCATTTTTTCCCCCAAATCTTAACACATCCGCTTTGCCTGGACTTCCCCTACATATCTTTTATGGAATAAATATGTTTTTTTCATTGGTACATCATATTTTTTCGGTTCTCTAAGGATGTTACGTGAATTTGACTGAACAATTCGAGGATGAACTCATACAATACATGCGCAGGATCAAACGGCCCAAACCACCCTATACGTGTATGTGTGTGGAAGTATCGAAGTGTTTTATTACTGACTAGTACAAACTGGTCCATAAAAAAGGTTTGTTTGAAAATATGCCTCCGCACTCGGCAGCGCGTAGCAACTTCCACTGTGGGCGGAACACTTTTTGAATACATATGTGTACCGCGGAGTACGAACCATATCGAGTGTCCGTCTATACCCATAAAATCTCATGCCGGGGTCTGTTATTTTGCCGTCCAAACGATCGAGTCTTCCCCCGAATAGCGAAGTGCTTTATCTCCCGCCTCCCGATATACTGTATTAAAAAGAATACCACCTCTCTCTCGTGGGATTTTTCGATAACATAACCCGTAACATTTACGTTAACAATTTTTTTTTACAATGTGAGCCCTTAAATCAGTGACTTTGCAAAATTTTGTCTTTCTTATCTTTTCATTGAATATTAGTACACAATGAGATAATATGTGTAGATAGAAAAGTAATAAAATCGAAAGAAAATCGTAACCATTTTTTCGATTACAAGGTAGAGTGAGAAATAGTTTATTTTTCCTTCAAGAATATTCTCTGAAAAGCAAATGATAAATTAAAGAAAAAAATTGAAAAAAAGCAGACAATGATAATTAAAAAATACGGAATGGACATAACAGGGAATAACTGAAAGAGGATCAAATACAGTATGTGTTTAGATTATTTTAGAATATAAATGAAATAATTGAAGCGCGGCATAATCCAGATATGATTTTCTTCTTCATTCAAGGGTTTATTTTTTGCTCCTGCACTAGAACTGAACTGAACTGAACTAATGCAATCCATAACTGACGAATGTAAGTGTAAGACAAGGAACGAAAAACGTTCCAGTGCAAGATAAAAATGGCATCCATATTGTTTACATGGAAGTATTAGATTCGTATGATGAAGATAAAATCATTAATGCAATTTCATCATTAAGAATATTCTTCATTGAAAATAATGATGATACAAAATATTTTGAGATCTATTCTGTACGATTAATTTTTGAATCTATGTTAGGACATCGCTGATGATGGCTGGAACGGAGTCAAAACGTGCGATTCTTTCGATTTGTATGTAAGGTCTTGAACAATACATTTGTTAATTACAACGCACGAATAACTGCATCGATTATTGCTCTCAATTGCCCGTTAATCAATGTATTTTCATCCTTTGTTATTCTCGAGAGCTCAATTTATTTTATTCATAAAATTTCAAAATATTTTTACGTAGGCTTACTATATCATTTATATATTTTTATCATTTTATCTCGTAAATTCTCGCACTATTTGTACAAGGTCTGTTTTGTGTGACTGAACTAGTGTACATTAGTGCTTGCTCTGTTTGCACTGACTCCAAACCTAATGCAACCAGTTCAGTGAACTCGTACACTGAGTTCTGTTATACTGGAACAAAAAACAACGTCGTTGACGCCATTTTGGGACCAGAAACCGCTTTAATGTACACTTTTTGAACTAGTGCAACCAATGCAAAAACAGAAAACAAACCTCATATATTTAATCAGATTTCAGTATCTTATACAATTTGTTCTATATCTGACTCTAAAGTTAATTACGTGATATTACACGATTATAATACTACAATACTACATCAATAGATATCTGGTATTTATTAGCAATTCTATAAATGTAAATAATATCATTATTATACATGCAATAACCATCGTATCTTTAGTTATCCTGTGTGAAACGATAATTTACAACGTGTATAAATAGTTGATTAATAATTCCATAAATTACTAATTCTATGAAACAATTAATATCTTGCTGTATAATATCCATCGCATTTGTTTACGTTTTTTTTTGTATTCTCATAAAAAAAGTTTATATGAAAAATTGAAACAATAAAGTAATATAGCTATCATACCTAAAAATAAATCGAAACCGGTTTTAAAAACTGTCCTCCAAACGAGCGGGTAATGACAAATGCACTTGAAACGCATAGCGTGATCGAATTTGCAACGCTGATAGTCGCCGAATGTAATAACAAAAACTCGATCGCGCAATAGCGAAGCAATTTAGCAAGCGCGATATTTCCGTATTAATTCTAGGGATATTAATCAACAAATTCCATTAAAGCCGTGCGAGATAACTCCTGTCAAATCGTATAATGTCGGACGGGACATTCGTAGATTACTATTAATATAACGTCGCGCAAAATGGAGGGGTGTATTTTAATCCTTTTAATCAGGTAGTGGGATGCAATGGCTTAATTATACCCGAGCGTTATCGCGTACGAATGAGCTGGAAACCCTTTATGAGATCGCACTCTTTTTTTTTTACGCTTTTACGGCGAAACGAATTTAGCGACTACCATATCGCGTGCGATGCACAAACGCAAGTCGGATTTTATACGGAAGTAGTGAAAAAATCTTATTAATTTTAGTCGTATTAAATGCTTCGATGAAATACGTGTCGCTTTGTGATTGCATTGAACGCGTAAGTAAGATATTAGCTGATGAAAAAATCAGTACATCTATTTTACGCATTTGACGTAATGTAGGTATAGCTATATACATATACGCTGGCTTATATGCATCGTACCGTTCACGTAGAAAAATTGAAATATGATGCGACTGCACTGGTAATTTCACGGTGGCCTGCGTTTCGTACTATCGCGCGCGGGTACCTGTACGGCGAATGACCATGGGCAAGCAAGCGATAGCGTGGCATTTAAATGACATTTAACAGACCTTGTTATGGCTCTCTATTTCACGGACCAATCTTGTACACCGCGCCGCCGTAACAACACCCCGTGACACCCCTGCCGAAATCGAACAAGTGTGACTTCGAGGCGTATCGATATAGCGTATCAGAACGTGCACTTCACAAGTTCTCGGATTATTTTCCGGAATTTACCGTGGCGTCAGTAAGAACTAAAGTTTACTAAAGTATGAAACTCGCACACACGTCACGTCCAATAGATTAATGGCCGCAGCACAGACTTTTGCATAACGCATAACGCATAGTGCATAAGCGAATCAACTAATCAGAAGCTTTCCTTTCCTCTCATTCTATGGAAAAGAAGAATTTCGATTGGTTGATTCCCTTATGCACTATGCATTATGCGTTATGCTTGTAAGAGTCTGTGCTGCGGCCATTAGTGTCAAACATATCTAATTCAAGAAATAGAAGATTGAGAGCCATGGCACATAGAAAAACGTAAGCGCAAGTAAATCGGTCACAATAAAGACTATATAACGTAAGGCAATAACATATTGATTATGTTTTACAGTTTAGGTTTTTTTGTGTATATAGCCTTAAATTCGTACAAAACGATGAACGAGCGAGAAGTTTGACGATCGCGCCGATGAGATAACGTGAATGATGTTACAAAATAATTTCGATACAAACGCTGTCACGGCGATTTGTTAAATGGATCGCAAAAAGCTTAGTTTACCGTACGCTGATGACGGAGAATGATGGGAACGTGACTAGAATTCAATTAAATCAAATGGACCAGGGATGGGCCGAGCTGTCCCCCCTCTTGAACGAGTGACGATTATACAACAGTTATCTCTTTTCATGCCTCGCATAGCGACCCCTTTCAAGCTAAATTGCCATAGGCATATGTTGCTCGATGACCTAAAGTTTTAATGCCCGAATCAGTGAGCGCGCAGGATTTAATAGATGGCCAAAGCCACCCCCGCAGCCATTGCACTTTACGGTAAAACCGGGGCCTTTGAAATGTCGCGCGTGCCACGCATCGAACGTTATTCGCAATTTATCGCTTCGCTCGAAACAAAGAGACCGCTCATCTCTCGTCAGAATTTCTTGTATATTTTTATTATGAACTTGTGCATTACATTACCCCGAAGTGGATGTTCCGCCTCATGCAATTAATTTGCCAAATGTAAAAAATACGCAAAATATGGAAATGTTGGTCGAATAATAATATATAGCTAGCGGAGAATTTGAAGTTAACTCACAACTTTTTTAGGAAAAGCATAAATAAATTAAAAGAAAATTTTATTTTCAAAATCAACCAAACTACGCAATATCATAAATTATCATAATAGCAGATATTATTAAACGAGGATTGAAATTAGAACGTGCATAAATATTCACTCGAATAAATATTACAATTTTTAATTAGCAAAATATATTTAATATATATATATATTTTTTTAAGAAAAATATTCTTTAAATCAATAAATTTGTCAGATTTTGAGAACTTCCACTCTTTGCGAGAAATAGGGGAAACCAAGGTACCATCGATTATTTAACATAATCTAGAATGTTTAAATTAATACTACTGGTACAATACGACTGTACTTAGTTGCCTATATTCTTATCTAGGTAGCAGTGATCTAATTCCATTGTATCGAAAATTCGTGGTGCAATAGTAACTTTTTAACCGCGTAAAAAGTTTTAATATTATTTTGGTAGTAAGATACATGTATGAAGATAAGGTGCAGGTTTATGCACATCTTTTCTCAACTTACTATGTTACAAGTAATAATCTAACATTTATTTTTTATAGTTTTCTATTAAATGTATAATTAAATGTATAATTGGCGTATTACAGATCATACATTAAATATTCATACACGGAGAGAATTTTTTTTTTAATTTACCCTGAAAATATGGTGATTGTGGTACAATACAATATTTTGAAGATTTTTACCATGCACTTCAGTAAAATTGATCAAACTTATTTTATACTTTATTGTAGCTTTATTAATAAATGAAAGAGATTTATATTAAAATTCTTCGAAATACAATGTTATCTCACGACTGTCATATTTTCAGGGTAAATTCTAAGAAAAAATTCTCTCCGTGTAATGAAACGGGACAATACAGAAAATATATGTACTAAAAAGGTAGTTTACACTTCTAAGTAATTAATTTTATTTTATCGTAATAAATTTTTTATCTTATATTAATAGTTATTTCTCATTTGTGTTTTTATAACTTTCTATTTTAATATTTAATAATTCTTAGTTGTAATTATATTTTATTGTATTAGTGACTATGATAAGAATGTGCAAGTTAATTGAAAATACTTTTCAACTTTCGTCACCGTTATTTCTTGCATAATCTTACTATTCTGTGTGTGTGACTTATGATACCCCGGGTATGGGAAACCATGGGTTATTTCTTTAAAAATATATTTTTATTTTTTTCTTAAAAACTAATAAATATTTACTAAATTTACTTATTAAATTTTAAAATATGCATTATGCTTTAATTATTAAAAAAAAATGATATAAAAATTTTTATATTTAGATGCACTTTTAAGAGTTTGAATTTTTGTGACTCATGGTGCCCCGGTCTCCCCTACATTGTTGTGTATGTTTAACTATAAATTTTATTTATCTATAAACAAAATTCTCTCAGTGTATGCGTAACATAAATATAAAGCAACGTTAGAAAAACAAACCTAAGAATTTGTTCATTACTTCAAATCCGTATACTGACTTTGTAAAATCTTCACT
The DNA here is from genome assembly GCF_001594075.2 of Trachymyrmex cornetzi. Lineage (NCBI taxonomy): Eukaryota > Metazoa > Arthropoda > Insecta > Hymenoptera > Formicidae > Trachymyrmex > Trachymyrmex cornetzi. Next base: position 396,053 of record NW_017300245.1, read on the forward strand.
AAAGCGTGCGATCGATACTAACAATAAGCCACCGGTCGCAATACAACCGTGCAATGGTCGGGAATCATTCGTTCGCGAATTCCGTGTCTCGAAGGAGTTGGGAGCTCGCTGTCGATTCGCATGTCGGATTACCAGCCGCGTCGCGCAATTTTCAACAACATAATGCCAATATACATTTGCATCCCATAGTAGGCCACGGCTTTGCAGTACCGCGGTTTCATGCCCCGAAGCCGTCGCCCGTTGTAGCTATATTTACGCACACATGACACACGAACGTGAAAGCACTATTCCCGCGCGAATGAATGATACGTGCGTAATCGGGCTGTGGCAAGTGCAAAGGCTATTTCATCTCTGTTTGTATCGATCGTCGCGTGCGGGCGAAAATGAAATAATTTAACGATCTATTCGGTCTTATTTCTATCATCGTGAAAATATTTCATCCTTCGAATAAAAAGTAATTCTTTATTCAATCTTTTTATCGAAAAATCTATGCTTATATAATAGAATTTGATTGCACATATTTCGTTAAACAAAATTTACGTAAAGTTTGTACACTTTTTTAATCCTCTGCAAACCAGGTGGAAAATCAATATGGATCATATGTGGATATATCTCATATCCTATGCTGTACTTTATCATAAATATACTATAATTTAATATGATTAGTAACAACGTAATTTCCAGTTGCACGAAACCGGCAACATGCGCGCGGTACGTTTTAAGAAGTTATAGAAATTCATTTTGTTGGAGTATGTCACACCCCACCTGGTTCACGGAAGATTAACTGTATCTACGTTTCGTGTCTTGTGTAAAAAATTGCTAAATTCGAGACATTAATGGACCATGTATACCGATCGATTCTCTTCTTTTGGTGAGTTATACATCCAGTTTGAAAAGTTGCCAATAAAAGGCATAGCGAGGCGCGAGAATTCGTTCGGCCTCTATGCCGCAGTTTGTATGTAAATGCATACGTTACAATATATATGCACGTTTTATATCCCCAATGGCGATTCGACTTGTACACGCGATTTTAAAATGCACGACACTTGTCGCATGCGATGATATTAAATATTTACGACAATAATTAGTTAGTACAATTTAGCTTTATCTCAGCATTGTAGTATCAGCGCCGCGATACAAATTCATAATTAAACTCGACGTCGCTAATGATACGACATGTTCTTTCGGTCTTTCCATTCTCGAATTCTCATAAAATTTCACTGTCGTAAACGAATACTTTAATAAAAAGGATAAAAGACAATTTATGTCTAAGAGGTCTCATTTCTCGACCGCGTGCTTTGTATATAAGTTTTACTAGAACGCGCACACGCATAAATTCATGGAAAAACGATTAGAATTGTTGGTGTGAGCTTTATTGCACTATGGGATTTACTGCCATCGATCGGAAAGATAGGGACAGCAGCATCGGAAAATGGCACGATTTTTCGCTTTTCTCGAAGCAGACGCTTCCAACAAACTTCGATAGAGTGATGCCACGAAATCTAACATCATGTGCCAGTGAGAAAAACTGAGAAAATTTTATATACAAAGTTTTTCGTAAACACATTCTCAGAATTTAAGATTTCATGACAAACAGCTATAGAATACTCATCAGCAATTTTAATGTGAAATGTTCATCTATATAATGAACTGTCACGTTAATCGCAAAGTTATTATAGGAAATATTCACTTTTGAAATTTGTTGCTCAAATATCATCTGTTAGTAGTTTCTAATATACGAAGCCAGCTTGGAGCGCACAAGCAGATCAGGCAAATTGAAGGATGCAAAATGATGAAAGGAAGGTAAAAGGATTGAATACGATGAAATTGCGAGAGGTCTTGTTCGATTTGAGAACCAAGGATCATACGTGCAGTTCATCATAGCAGTTCGTATGCTGGAGGTTGTGTAATATCAGCATAAGGGATTTCGAAGTCACGTCATTACGATGCATACTGATTACAGGAACGCATTAGCATGCGTGTATATCGACGAATCGCGCATGCAGGCGATACATACTAATCTACAGTTTCTCATTAGTCAGAAAGCTGTCTTAGCGACATAATAATTCGATCCGATTGACTTCTCCTTACGTGACCGTTTAGTACACGATAAGTAGTAATTGACTAATTCCTGTGTTTCCGAAAATGTTAATCCTAAGACAGATCCTTTCGAGTCTCTGTTGTAGTAATATTCCAATAACACAGTCATAAATTAGGAATAGAAGCATATTAATAAAATAAAATATTGCACTGCACTTTCTCTCTCTCTCTCTCTCTCTCTCTCTCTCTCTCCCCCCCCCCCCCCCCCACTCGAAGCATTTTGCTCACTTTCTTGACAATTGAAAGACGTACGCTTTTGAAGATAAAAGAGAATTGAGATTTCCCTTTTAAAGAACAATCCAATTTAATCTAGTAATCCAGCTGGAAGAGAAAGAGAGAAAGCAGAAGAAGATTAAGCAATAAAGTCTTGCCGAGATTCGAACGCCAAAAAATTGCATTTCTGTTGGCCATTAAAAGATGCGCGTGCTCTGATCGATACGTAACTTTCATGGGATATCCAATCTCGTACGTGCAAATCGTATCAAGCATGTTGGACTTCTCTAAAGAAAGCGATCCTTCTAAACTGTAACGGTGCTGGTAAAAGAAACTCGATCTCCCGTACATGCATCGAGTACATGCGCCGAGTACATACTCGTATAGTTTCATAGGGGAGATGTGCTCACGTGACCATCGAGGAATATGATACCACGTACATAGGATACCCTGGAGAAAATACTCGACAGCATAACACTTCAAGAAATTATTCAATTTTATCTGATGCCGAAAGATCTTTTATTAGAGTTCAATTATGGATCCGTTCAATTTTATATTAAAAAATCGTTATGTCTACGGCTTATATTAAATATACAAGTAGCAAACGTTCTTGAAGCATTTTCTGATAGATATTTTATCCATCAATTCGTTTTAATAGTTAATTTGATAGTCATATCCTTGTAAGCACTAATTTTTAAATAAACTTTACATGAATTCATATACAAAAATTAATTTAACAAAAAGAATATAATTAAAATACTGCTTCTCATATACATATATATGTATATATAATTAATCATATGATTCTTTAGAAAAAATTATAATTCAAAAATTTTTAATGTTTTATGGAAAAAATAGATAAGGCATATGCTTAATTACACAATAAACAAAATGTATCATTAAAGTTTAATTCTTAACAATTCTGTTGCAAATATCGTGAATGAATTAAAATGCATGCATACGCATCGCAACCAGCATCCATGCAACGCGGACAATATGCAAGTTCTTAGTCATGATGAAGTGTCAGACTATAGTCACAGTATACGAAGCATTTTCGGAGAATCCAATTTTCCAAGATTCTTAGCACCTTAACCCGGTATTATCTCTTAAGCGCGCTTGCTCCATAATCGCCTTGGCTAGGACAGGACACGAACGCTTAGTAAACACACCTATTTTGTAGCCGTAAATCGCCGACGTAAATGGCGACGAGACATGCTAGATCTCAGCGAAACATCGAGGATATTCTTTCCATGTAATCACATATCTGCGGTTTTCACACGAGAGGTAATATCAGTGGTTGTTTGAAAATATATTATGTAAAACTGAAATGATTGATTTTACAAATCATTATCGGAAATAACACGCTCAACCGAGTCGGGATGATGATGCGTAACATTATACGAGTAGCTCCATTAAAATTGATAAGGGAGGGAGAGAGAGAGAGAGAGAGCTTGCGACTGTGTGTGTATGTATATATAATGTTTCAATAAATATACATAAATAGCATTAATCACGTCGCACGTTCTCGTAATGAGAAATATTATATAAATGTGCGCGAAGCACATCGTATTTATTAAAATTCGCGTTAAAATATTATAGCATAGCACCGCGAAATTTTAATCATCTCCCAATATACTGTGTAAAAACATGAGAAGATGTTTCGCGTAAAAACTGAGACATCCATGCACGCAGATAAGAGCAGGTCGTCGGGGCTCCCGATTTACGCTAAAACCACCAGCTGTAATCAGGGGGTTGGTTGCTAAGTTATTACATTGTTTGCTCAAAAGCTCCAATATCTTCCCTTCGCTCTTATCTTCTCTGCTCGTCTTTCACTTGAGGCGAATTCGCTTAACGATATAAAGCAAAATATTAATCTCTCTTTAATCCCTGATATAAATCATACTTTACATGGCTTTTCCAAAAAGTTATTTTAAACTTTTAATATTATCTGATCTAAAAATCTGTTATTAATTATTATCGATATTGTAATTAAACGATAAATAATAAAAAGAAATACATTACGTATTAAATTATTACATACATGTTTGAAAAACTCGATGGATAGATTTAGTAAAGAATAATTATGTTATATTCTTTTTTTGTACATTTATAGTTGTCTCTGAAAATGTATAATATTGTAATCCAACATTTCCATCAAACCACATGCTGCATATAAAGAATACATTATTCCAACGGTCGAACTTAATTGAAACTTCAATACTGAATCCATATATAATAGTGTCATCTAACTTCATCTATAATCTACAATGAAGTTTAAAGCTATTCCCAAACCCGTTTGCAATTCCAAATTGTAGAATCTGCCATCGGACTCTCGATGCAAACGATCGAACTGTAATAATTGTTTGGAGATGCAGCGACCTGCCATCTCTCCACGAGCGCTGACCGTGCAAGGGAATTTGTGATTTCGGTTCAACTACCATTCGTCGAACATAATCTTTATTGTTCCGTATGCTGTCAATGCGAGTTTCCAGCGAATCCCGAATATTACAGGCCATTCTATGCGAGCTCAATTATATGTAAATATTTTGTTGTATTGGCGACACACACACACACACACACACAACATGTAACGACACAACGTTCTCGTCTCCGATCTCTGAATGAAAATTCCCACTGTGGAATTCTCGGAATCTGATCGAGGATGTATCGATTGATGCTGAATCGGAACATTCTAATTTCACGTGGACGTAAAAATTTAGGTCGCAGACCCGCGAGAAACGCATGTCCTACAAATGCATACTCGGGACAATCTTCTCTTACCTTCGACTTTAATGACAATGCGCGCGGACGATGCCAACGTTTCTCACTTTGAGAAAAGGTATTACAGTCTCCCCAGTCTCCGTCCTTTCATTCTTTCTCCCTCTCATCGTGAGTAAGCTTTTTCGTCGGTTTTTCTTGTCACCGCAAAACCGCGACAAACACGGATAGTGAGAACGGCCGTCGAAAAGAGCACTTTTATTTCACAGAATTTCACATATTTTCTATCCTAAGAAGGATATTTCGCAGCAATTAAACAGATATTTTAAACAAATTGTTTAATGAATTTATATCCAACTACGTAGTTTTAGTAAAAAGTAGTTTTTCAATGTTTCATACACATTAACATAAACTACAGACACAATTTCTACGAAGATAAAACGCACAAAGGTAAAATATTATTCTGAAATTAAACAAAGATAAAATATTATTCATTCATATTGTTATCCTTTGACTTCAAAAGAATTTTTATCCGCATACATGAGACTTTTGAAACGTCTTCGCTTGGCTAACGTGTGCAAATCGCTGAGGCGATTAATGGACGATGTGAAAAATATCGCGAGCTTTTAAGAGCGCATAATCTTCGTGGCTGAACTATTACACATACGATATCTGGTACATAGCAAAGCCAAAGTATAATCTTTCTTCGGGTAAGCGTGATATCGTAAACGCACGACGTATAAAGCGTATTGCCCGGCTGGGTTACATAATGTGCGAACGTAAATAGAGGCATAATTCAAAATTGCATAAGACGGCAAGTTACGATCCTATAACTCCTGCAGTGAAGTGATTGCATCCCGCCGATACGCGTTCGTCCCGATAAATATCTGAAAGTTGTACCGTAAGTTCGTCACTGACGTCGTTTCTCCTTTATGTAGCTTCTATCACGATCCGGTGTGCTCCGCACCCTGCCGCACTTCGGCATCGATTTTTCGCGCGCGACTTTCGGTCCTTTTAGAGATCGTGCCATGCCGTGCCATGTTGTATCGTGACTAAAAATGTACCGAATTAATATCACCCGTCAATCTCCATAACCCTGGGACATGCCGCAGTACATCGGAAATAGTACGTCCTCTTTCAAAAGCTTCCGAAACACCCTGACAATATATTCACAGCGGCACAAATTTACAATGGCAGCGTCATTTTTGTATAATAATTCGACAATGATACTACACGACGTACACCTCTGTGAAAGCTTTTGTGACAATACAAAATTTATACGTGTCACAATTTACAATGTCAATTCGCGTTTTGGCAATCAATCCTATGCTCTATAATTTACTTAATTGTCACGCGCAATACCTTTTCCTGTAAGTAATTAGTCAATCCATAAAAACACATTAATGTAGGTGAAAAGCTTCTGAAATACATATATACATATATATTGTATAACTAAATTGGATATTTATACTTTGGCTTTTATCGAAACTTGTTGAAAATTAAAGCATGTAATTATTAAAATTTTAGCTGTGACAAAGTAGATTTTTAATCGGCTAATCTTAAATATTTCTCAGCAGACATCCTGTATATCATGTGAATAAAGTAATGACACCTATATATCTGTATCTTTCTGGATTTTCCACTTTATCGTGAAACAGGCGATACCAGATGGGACCATTTGAATCGAACATGACGAAAGAGTTGTCATTCTTTTTCGTTTACACTAAAAATGCACTCTCTGCGGATACTGCAAGAAATAATACGTCATCGAAAGAATCGAGACACATCGTTAACAGTAACAGGCGATGGTAGGTCGCCGATGCGATGTATTGTTCGTTTCGGAGAGAAAATCATGTAACGAGTTAACGTCCATTCCCTGTGGTATACCTGAAAAATAAACTAGGCCGTACTATCCACCTGCTTGTCAAAACTTTCTCATGGGTGAGTTTTGCCGAATAGTACACAAACGCTGCGCAACCTGTCGAAGCGAATTATACGGCCGCGAATATGCACGAATAATCGTGGAGGCGTGGTAGATAACAGCGAAAGGGCGCGTCGTTCGTGAAACGTGTGCGCCGATTAAGCTCTTTGAGTCTTGGCTAGAAATTATGTAGTGTCCCACAAAGTCCTTATAATAGTAAAACTTTATTCTCTCTAACGAACTCGGTGAGGTAATTTTCTCTCGGGAAAATTTGATCGGAAGTCGTTTTTTATACAGCTTTTCAATGTTCGAATTCAAATATTTTCGTAAGAAAAACTTGTAATCTGCTTTAATTAAGGTTCCATTAAAATTCATTTGAGATTAAATGGAGAGCAATATTTTGCTTTTCTCATTTGCAATCCTGAAACAGTCCTTAATTCGCGAAATTTCGTACATTTCAAATCGCTTACATTATGAAAATTAAAGTTTAACTTAATTAATTCGCAGATGAAAGGAAACAGAAAGGAAGGAAACGCAAAACGCATTGTGCATATGTTATAACGCCGATGAATTAGGGAAAATTGGGTTGTTATCTCTGATAGTTTTGACAGAGCAATCGTGCCGTTGTTACGTTGTGGTACTGATGCTCAAAATACTCGATGGTGAAATTAACCACGTCGACCATGTTAAACAAAACTGGCTGTACACAAAGTAACCTCGCACAACAAACGGAACATCATTTAACGACAAAGACGAAATTATTGTGGGGGCCCGTGTCCCGACATCAAAATTACGCTCGCGGTTAGCTATCGACGTTCCGATCAAAGGATATATTTGGTAAATAAGTACAACGTTCGTGTGTATTTAAAGAAGAGTGATCGCTGATAATACACGACGCACGCCGATCACGAACGCGGCATAAATTTAACGTGCGACACTACCGCGGAATAATTTGTGGAAAATGTGCTGTAGTCGACGCGAATAAACTGATGATGACTGCAAAATATCGCGGTGACGGCTGGTGAAAACTCGATGACTCGTCTCGGCTTTCATTCTTTCGCATACACGCGAATAAATCAGGCGCAGTAAACAGCCAAGATTCAATTAAAAGATAAAGCGTATGAGCTACCGTTAGGTACATAACGCGCCTCGCTCGCGTTTCAATCGATACAGATACACAAAGTTGCAGCATCACGCGCGTTAAAACTCTTATCGCGTGCACGAAATTGTCGAGAGAGTCGAAAAAAAGTTGATAAAGATAATTATCGGACGTTGCGCACGCGATTCCGATCCCTGATATGATACGTGACAATGACTGATCGCATTTTCTGCTATAAATATAAATTAAATTATTTATCGATCATCTTGAATAATAATATAAGATGACAAATACTTTTGCGGCTAGAAAATTATAGGGATAAGTCCATATGACAATAGCAGCTTCGTTAAGATCCAAGTGTTTTCGTACTTATCTTCAACTTTCCTCTGTCTTTTCTTGAGCTTTATCGAAAGAAAACACCGTGGAGCACCCGCGCACGCTCAGAATGGCAAAGAGAAAAATGATAAAGTTTTACTGACCCGACAGTAATTATACTCTTTCAGAATTATTTTCTAGTCGACGAACCGCAGTAGACTTTCCGGAGATTATAATTCCTCAACGCGGACTTTATGCATTTTCATGGAAACGTTGCGTCGTATGCATTCTTACGTATATACATATATCTCTTTGTAGCCTTACATCGTCTATTTTAACGTCTGTTTATCTTAATGATATATTGCTTCTTTTATATTACTGTATTGTTTGCTTTTATTTATTTATTGCATTTCATGGAAATCATTATCTCCTGCATTAACACATAATCTTTCCAATACTTTGATTGATGCAATTTATCTAATCACATAATGAATGCATAAACGTTGTAATAAAAATATTATTAATGCAGTATATAATCGACTTTTGTTGTAATTACGCACGTAACTAATGAACAATTTAGCATTTCTGTTGCACGCGAAGGAAATGTATACCAATAATTGAAACAATATTTATGTGTGCAATCAGCAATGGTGGCGAATAATTAATAAAGATGCAAAGAATCTAATAATTAAAGCGTTATAAAACCTTCATGTAAATAGCGAAATATTTCATCATGGCAATACTATAATTATATATTGATAACATTATTAATTACACGTAATAACGAGATAATACCAAACTCATTTGTTTAAGATTTCAAGTCGATAGGTTTTATATAAAAATGTAATGAATATTATATTACAATAAGCTCGAGAGAGAATATAGTAGGTATATTACGTTAAAATAACCTAAATAAGTATTTTAATTCAAATATTTTCAGAAAAAAATTTTCTCGTAATTATTTAATTTATATAACCATGTACTTTATAACATAATGTACATCGAAACTTTTATGTCTCAATTACAAGATAATTTTTATACTAATATAATGACTGTAATTAATGTAATTATTAATGATATATTGTATAACATAATTGTCCATTATTACGAGTACAATAGTTAGTTATTTTGTTGGCTTAATATGTTATCAGTTATACACGGATACGTTTAATCACCGCCTTATCTTTCCAGTAAATATAGGCATCTTGAGACACGAGTACTTTTGAACATATATAATCATGCTATACTATTCTTTATCTTTATATCATCTTAGGCTAAGTGATCAAAGTTCGTGATATTATTCTTAGTTGTTATCGTATAATTACTCCACAAAATCATGTTTGCTTTACCATATCACATCTAAAATCGAAGAAATATTTCCAGACAAAAATACTTTTAGTAGTGAAAACAATATTGAAGATAGACAAGATAACAAGATAAATTACTGCGCTATTATTGAGCAGCTACATACTGACATGGCCGTGAATCGAATCAAGAACGACTTTGATTACGACCTAAAAAATATTTCTCTTCTACATTTATTGTAAAATCAAAACAATTTTTCATTGTCGATTCTTGCGACATAAAGGAATAAAATTGAAATTATTTAATTAGTTTCACTAGCGTTCAAGACACACATACGTTATTGTGTTCATATTATATATTTGTACCGCTTTCAGTTGTATCCCGTCCATATATTTGACAACGCGATCGCCCTGCGGGCCATGACACTGACGACACCCAGTGCCAATAACGTGCTTTTAAGCGGGTTAAGGCAATTTGCATCGGAGTGACCATGCGCACGTGAAATAGGTCGCTCTGCCATCCGTCCACGAAACCTGGTGATTTTTTACGAGAACAAGTTCGTCGGCCGCGAGCGGTTAGCGTTTGCATACAAACCATGGGCGGAGGCTGGAAATATCCTAGAACCTAGTTCGACTTGAAACTTCATGAATATGTGAAAGTACTTGTACGCCGGCGCTATATGTAGGCTCATGAAAGTTTTAATCAGACGCGTGACACTTGATATCGGGCCGCACGTTGCCGAAAGACCTTTGGTACCTAGTTGGCTGTTTAATGTTTAATCTACTTAAGCGATAGTGAGACAAAGCGACGGCAACAAAGCGATACACGATAAACTTTATTCTGTCAATCGAATAAAACTGTAACTGCGGGTCTGTCCATATCGATTGAATCTAATTTAATTATTAAACGCAATTGTTGACAAAGTCCGTTGGTGGATCGAACGGTTGAGTCGGCTATTGTCCTTCTCCGTGATTGCAATATTAATACGTCAGAATATGTTAGTTATACGAAATCCAGCGTTGTATTATACGAAATAAGGGGTAGCGATTGATTTCAGTTAAATCTAAGTCCAACCTAGTTTCATTAATTGCCAAGAAGACGCAAACAAGTATTTCTGATTTATATTAATGTAGTTAGATGTAAGTCAGAGAATAAGATAAGATTTCGTACGTATAGATACTAACTAATTTTTACGTTGCAATATACGTACTTAAATTCATAATGCCAAATTACAATTAATTTAAATTATTTGTAACCATTTTTTTATTACTTGAATTATTTGGAATTTCATTTTTATCAATCGCTACTGCTGCTTGTTGTTAATTTACTACTAAAATAATGGAGTTAAACAATTTAACTAAAAAAATATATTATATTAAATTTAACTCAAATTTAGTTTATTATTTATTAAGGACATACATTATTGTGAGCGTTGTTTATTTTGAAATTATTCAGAGATGGATCGATACCTATTTGCATTGACACACAAAAGTTAAAAATAACATTATTTAACTCGAGAGATTATTATCATCACTTGATGTTTAACAGTGCAGATCTTATTAAGAGCTAACAGAACTTTTTATTTCAAAGAATTATCAAAATTAGTTACAATCAGAAAATTGACTCGATCATGATTTCTTGTTTAACTGCGTCAATTGTGAGATAGTAACTCGTAAGAATGGGAGAAAGAAAAAGGAATTGTAAGGCTGTCGCTGAAGGTACTGCGATCTCTCTCCCGTCTCTTACTGACAAATCGGGGAGATAGGTTACCCACCGAGGGAAATGGAAGGGAAAGCTTTTGGAAGAATTACGAGAGGCGAACGATGTCGCGGACAGAGACACGCCGTGTCGATATCTCTTGTACCCGAGATAAGAATGTCCTCCGTCGAGCGCGCACGGAGCACGAATGAAAATGAATCGGTCGCGGGAAAATCCATGTATGCAGAGACGAGTCTGCCCTAATGAGAGGCATTCGCGAATAAAAACGTCTTCGAAAACATTCAAACGTCTGAGATGGATTTATTACACGCTTACACGTCTTGAGATTAAATTGTATGCTTCTAGTTTGAATTAAGTAGAGTAATATCACTATAAGATAATATCACTTTGAAAAGATCTTATAATTTACTGGGACCTGTCGAGCTCTTCTGCGTTCATCTAACGACTTGATTTTTCTTAACAAGTGAGAGAGAGAGAGAGAGAGAGAGAGAAAACGAGTGAAGAAGAATTTTTCATTGCGGATTTTTTATCTCGGAATGAAGTTCTTCGACTGAAAAAAAAAGAGATAAAAATATTAAATCCAGTGCACGGGATAATCAGGATGTGTCGCAAGATATTCGCAAGCGGATTCGTACTTTGAAGATGACACTTTTTACAGAAACGTTTTTCGCGTCTGTGCGAGGCGTTATTCTCGACGAGGGCGAAATGAAATTTTGTCGGTTCGAAAAGCGCGAGTGGAACAACGTTCCTGGTGACAGAAGTTTTAAGCTTGGTGGAGGAACAAGTGAAAATGTCTGAGACGCCCGGAAGTTCCGCGGCAAGTTATGGCAGCTTTTTTCCGCAGTGGACGTCAACGCGGAGAGAGGCGGTTTATTACTATCTCTGGCGTTCCCAGACGAATTTCAGCCGGGAGAAGGAACAGGTGGAGGACGAAGAATAATGCTCTCTTCGTGGGTAGCTGTACCTCCTTGTGCCGCCAATTCGCGAAGATTGAATTGTCTGCCCGACAGAGTGACTTGTCGTTACGCGGCTTACACCGGCGACGAGCTTGCGACTTCCACCTGCGCGATGAAAAATCTTGGCAGCGCTGCACGTTCAGCAAAGCGGCCGTAACAAAAGAGACATGTCAGGACTTAGCTTCGTAGGACCTAGCTTCGTAGCTTGCTTGGATGTAATTTTTTAGTAATAAGTTCAAAAATGTCAGTAATCTGCTAAAAAATGGACGTGGTAATACGACAAATCAGCATTAAAAAAACAATAAATTTTTATTTTATTGTGTTAATTTAGTTTTCTCTTCTTAATATGTATCTTTTCCTGTAATTATTTATCGATAAAAACTGTAAACTTTGAAAGAAACTCATTTGTTAGTGCCAAAGCTTTACGAGTGTGACGCACTAGTTACATTTTATTTCTCCAATAAGACTGATTTATCTACAAATAATTATTTATTGGAAAGCGAAGGAGATTGCGCACTTGGTTTTTACCGGAATATATAGAGTTAACAGATATAATTGTCGAGTGAAAACTAATTAGCGAAAACTATTCTCAGGACCTGAAGAAGACAGAAAAAAAGAGGAGCGAAGAAAAGCCATCGATCGTCAGGGAACAGTGTACACAGAGGATATTGGAGCGCGCTAGTAACCATCAGCAGAGGATACGAGGAATACTCGAGACATTCGGGCGCCAGTAGCGAAGCAATTTTTTGATAGGATCAGTCGACTCGCGTTGGGTTCGCCCACTGTTTCTTCGTTTTACTCGCGCCCGGTAAGAGATATGAAACATCGAAAATGAACTGAGGTCTCTCTTTTCATCAACGAGAAGACTATTGGGGATTTTCTCGCATTGCAACTAACAAAGCAGACATACGGGAGCTACAGAGTCTTTGCACTTTCCTTCATTTACGGATTCTTTGAACAATTTAAAATCTAGTTCTTCTTAACGAAAATTTCATTTGATCCCCTCTTTCTCCTTAACGAAAATTTCATTTGATCTCCTCTTTCTAATTCACAACTCTAACTTTTATAACATTTAATTTCAACTTTAAATACTATTAAAATTAACTGCATTGAAAATCGAAAAAGAATTAAATTTTTACGATAATCGGTAGCTCAACTATAAATAATTAATTGTAGGAGAACTACTAAATTTCTATTAGACTTTATTACTTTTTACATAATATAATGTCTTGACTTTTGTTGAAACCAAATCTCTCAATTAATTTATTCAACCAATGCATGAGAGTATCTATAAATAATCAGAAACACCATCTTTAAATCGTGTGACGTCTTTTCTTAAAAAAGCGTCACATCATCATACCTCTGATCATCGGTTCGTATTAAAGTGAAAATGATTTTGCGCTGACTCCCACAGCTCTTTTTTCACATTTTTATCTGAAATTTGAGGAGTCCTTTCACTTATTATTGTTTGTAAATGATTTTTATCGTGTAACAAATACGAGTCGATGACCGCAAGGCGCTTTTTTTGTTAAAATGCGAAAATACGAGCGGTTAAGGATGATTTGAGGGCACGCGAGCTATTCTCCTACGTTCACTCTAATGGTAAATCCTTTGCTCGTCCTTTAAGAGATTGCTTGTAATAAGCGGCAATTTCTTTTTTCTTGTAGTTGTTTTCTGCTCAAGCAAGAAAAAACAGTTCAAAGTTATATTACATTTGTCGCCCCAATGAGATATGTACTATATATAATAAATTGATAGATCATTTTTTCCAACACTATCACTCATGAAATAACCATAATCGAATGAATTAATTATCAAAATTGATAAATAGAATTGTCCAATAACTAATAATAATTTAATAGTTATTGCTTTTAATAATTTATAAATTACTATTAAATATTCAGTACTTTGTATGATTGTGAAATAATTATTTGTGCAGGCTAGTAAGTGTACACAAGAAATACGTACACAAGAAATTAGTATCTGTAGTTATTCAAAAAGATTTATTTTATATACGGATTAAAGAATATACCATAAAGTGCAGTACTATTAACAAGTATAGTTTAAATTAAAAGAGAAAAGAAAAAGAGCTCATAAACGATTTCTCAAAAATGAGATTTTGAGTCTTTTTTTGGTCAGAAAGGTTTAATGTCAGCTTCCCTCCGGGCTCGATAAAAACCTCGACAAAATAAAATACAGGGGAGTCGTGTAGCCGGAGCGACGCGTAAAAAGCGATGTAGCCAGTATTACAGAGGCATTAGAGCCAATCCAGATCTCTGCGATGGACGAGCGACAAAATACGTCGGATATTTTCAACACGAAAAGCGCCCAGGTCAAAGTATCGCGAATACCAGACGAAGCTTACGCTTTCGCTCTCGCGCTGAATTACATTCCGATCGCTTCGCTTGGTGGTGCAACGCTGCGCTTGTGCATCCGCTTATTGTATAGGGTGTCAAAAGTATTCGACGCTTGAGGCAGTTTGCATCCTCTACGAAGCAACAGCGTCAATCACTTTCGGAAACAATCATTCTTGTGAGCGTAAAAGGCCAACAATGATGTATATAAATATTTTATCGCTAAATATATATTTCTATTATATATATATATATGTATGTATATTATTACCGTATATTAATTCTTCTCTTAGCTTTTTTCTCTTACTATTAAGAAACATAAAATAAAACTGTTAATTGGAATGAGAAGAGAGAGAATAATTTTTTCATTTTTTTAACATAACGTGTAATAATCATATATGAAATTACTATAACCAAATATTACTTTAGAAATTCCTTGCATCACTTTTGTTCACAATAGTATAAAGTTCCAGAGATTTGTATCATAGTTTGCTAATTTTCCATATTGATAGTAGTCTTAGATATTATCTCATGCTATATTCTGGATGATAAATATACAGTGTTTTATCGGAATTATTTCTGTGTTGCTATTTCCTTTGTTCCTCCGAAATGTTTTAACTTTAGGAAAAAATTGGTAGCTCCGGCAAAGTGCCTTACATTCATTGGCACTTAATGCGCTCTCGTGCATATTGAAAACCGAGGGAAAACTCGGCGTGGCCTAATATCGGTCGCGTGCAAGGTAATAGCGGTGAATATAGTATTGTGGAACAGAAACTCCTTCGACGTACGGAAGGCAAAAGCGTACTGACTTGCACGCGAGGAGAGAGTCTTGTTTCATGAGTTCACCGAACCGATTGTGAGGGAAACTTTTGGAGTTTTCTAAAGAATAAGAGTAGTCCGTATTGTAAGTAAATTAAATATGCAAAGAGAATTTAGACGCGGTGCGGCAAATAAATAAAGATGCATTCTTAAATTGAATATAAAGGTACTCTCTAAATTTCTTGGAGTAAAATCTCGCTCCAAAAAAGTTAAAATGCTGCCACTATTGAAATAGTGAAAAATTTGTATACTGTTAAAAATGTCATGAAATTTATATATTTTTAAGTTACATACATTAAATTCAATTTTATGACACTAAATTAAATTTAATGTATTTGCGACTGAAAAGTATATATTTGTGTACATGAAATTTAGTGTACTTTTCATAAAATTTTACAAAGTTTAGTTTTATATTTTTTATTAAATTTTATGTAGATTTACATAAAATTTAACATAAGTAAACGTTAAATTTAAGTTACTTCATTTTCATTGACATTAAATATTTTTAATGTATCTACTTGAAATTTGCTTCCATTATATGTAACAGAAGCAAATTTCTTTTATTTTATCAGTGTACTCTTGAATAAGAGTAGCAGATCTTCCCTTTTTTTTTGGAGTGAGATTCAAAAAAGAGTAAAAATCTGCCATTCTTATTCAAGAATACAAATTTTTCACTCTTTTTCAATAGTGGCAGTATTTTAACTCTTTTGGAGTGAGATTTAATTTCAAGAAATTTAGAGAACAGTAATAATAAATCATGAACAAATACTTACGACAAATATGATCGAGCATAACAATCTATTTTCCTTTGCTGTACCGAGAGATAGAATCAGAAAATGGAAGTAACTCGTTACTTGTGTAACGAAGTTACAGTTACAAGCTACTTTTTTGATAACTTTACTGGTAACTGCTTACATTTTTTTAGTAACTGTAACGGTAACGCAGTTACATTTTTTGGAAACGGTAACGAATTTTAAAGTTACTTTTATCGTTATTTTGCACACGAATGGATACGGTTCGATTGAATACAAGCTACTCATAGCGCTTGAGTCTAGAAAGCCCTTAGGCATCCGTCCGCTATAATTGGTGGTCGTAGATTTCAAAAATGTAACGGAAAAATAACGAAAAATTACTTTCTCAAGTAACAGTATTTGTAACAAATTATTTTTAAAAATCGGTAACTAGTAACGGTAACTGTAACTTGTTATTTTTAAAAAGTAACTTTCCATTCCCTGGATATATATATA
>NW_017300245.1:412889-451302 GCF_001594075.2 Trachymyrmex cornetzi
ATATATATATATATATATATATATATATATCAGTCAATATCAATTTGGCTTCCTCCGTATTCGTAATTTATAGAAGCAAATTCATTTATTTGTATTTGATTGCATTCTTTATTTAGTATGTATAATGTATATCCAATTTTGTTCAAATATGAAAAGGATTATTTTATTTGTCTCATCGAGTAGTTATATTTTTTTCCAAAATACATTGTGTCATATGTATAACGTATTTAATGTACAGCTTCTTTTAGTTCTAAATTAAAGAATTAATAGAAATACGTTATCTATCTTTCTACTGACAGAGCGCTTCGTATGGCAGAATGATTCATACAAGTTAATTTATTTCTCCAATCACTTTTTGAATGAGGTACAACGCTCAATAACTAAATTGCTTCGTAGAGATATAATACAATAATTAATCGTTGTCAGAAGCGGAATATGTCGTAAGCACGTCAGTGGGGTATATTCATGTACTGATATTGCGATGAGGATATCGGAGTTGGCGAAGACGGAATGAATCGATCCAGCATGAGCGCGAGAAAATCTGGCATTAAAGTTTCATGAGTAGGATGCCGGTTCACGTTCGCTCGGTTGATTGCTCTTTTTCCATTGCAACAACAGACCGCGCAATATTAGCCGAACTGTTACATCCTGGCATAAATAGCTGAAATCGATGGTACATTGCCCGACGAACGGAGGACCATCCGAACCATTGGCGTGATTGCTACGAGCAAGGACGATGCACCCGGACGATCCACCGCTGCTGCCATCGCCGTCGTCGTCGTCGTCGTCGTCGTCGTCGGTGTAACCGCAGCTGTTCCGATTCCTTGCAAATAAATTATTCACGTTTTCCACCCCCAGGCTCACATGGTACGTACGGTCGCTGACGCGCACGGCAGCAGCCTTCCGGTCGAAATGCGGTTAAGCTCGTCTTTGCGCGGGCCCGGAAGCCGCGCTGGATGGCCTTCGTTATAATTGAACTAAATCCGAATCCCGCGCAGCGGGCGGAAGCGCAATCGTCGCGATCAATGTTTGATCCCGGCGATTGCGCGGCGATGATTAATAATGGGCAATTAGCGCGGCCGTATCTAATTATTCATGGTTAACGTTCATTAGCTCTGGCCGACTAGCTTGATTCCGGAGTAAAGAGAAAGCGGGACAAAGAGCGCGTGGGAGGAAAGCGCTTCTGCTTTCCACGCGACTACGTCTTACTGTGAATACTGTGATCCTGTCACGTTAGTCGCGTAGGATTTTGGATAATGAATGGCGCGTGGAGTATTTCCAACTACGGTTCACGAATAACAGATTGATGTAGCGGTGCATTATGAAATTGTTATGGTATAGTATTAAGCGTACGAATCATATTTAAATCGCTAGAAAATGTGTCCAATTGAACAAAAATATACATTTTTTTGTGACTCATGTCAGTTTTGATAGCTTGTAAAATAGATTGAAATAGATGTACTCAATAACTATTTTTAATAATAATCCTCTAATTTTTTTCCACATCGTTCGATCACTTCATCCATTTTATATCAGTGGAAGCTAGAAAGTTCCATATTTTTTTGTTCAACAGTATAAAAATATACACGTTTGATATATATACGTCACTTTTCGTAAAAAAATATAACAAATATATGAAATTGTATTTAAATAGCATACCAAGCCTGCTCTGAAGATAATCATTTATTTTTTTCTTACTCGTCATTTGTACCTTGTCCATTGCACTATTTATTTCATATTGACAGTGTCCAAAAAACTCTGTAGTATGTATCTGGTATTAACGAGACATGAGTAGCGGTCGTACAACTGGCCATTCACATTCTCGCAATGGGTTCATCGACCATTTTGTGGCGATGATCTCTCGCGCCAACAGCAAGCGGACGAAATCGTCGGCTTTGAAAAACGAGAGCGTCGTGATCCGGTATCACCAAACCGCGTCGCGTCGCAACCCTTTCGCATCATCCCTCTCTAAAGCAGTATAACGGAATAGAACTCAAATTACGTATATACGTCGTTGGCTTTATTTCTGCCGTAAACATTCGCTGCATGCTCGGGTTCGCACGTCGCGCAAAATGCAAGTTGAACGAGCGAGTGCCGCATGTTTTCGTTTGCCATCGGTATGACGCGATGGCGATGGAGAGCTACTGCAGGGATGACTCTTTCCGAATAAGAAGGCGATGGACCAAGACCCGATCATCGGAAACTTATCTATTCTTTCTATCGATTCACATTACGCCCGCGAGTCACGCTTTTGCGTCGCCCCTACGTGTTTTATTGGAACGTTTGCCGGGGAAATACAAAACTTATAGTATTAACTGGCAAGTGTATTAACTGGCCAAGCCAGTCGAATCCGCTCGTTTACACTTTTAATCTTTTAATTCATAATGAAACGTCCACAAACGTAAATGAAAATATTAATAGTTAAAGAAAGTTTTTTTTAAATACTTTTTGAATAATAATTTAGTTTATCCGGCATAGTCCGATAAATCTGTTCGAACTATTTTGCACTGCCTTATTTGAATATGAACGCATTCATGGAGCACATATCCAATCGATAAAACACTAGTCAATTTTATTGAGGAGAAAACTTTCGGGTCACCAAAATATTTTTCTCACGATAACAATTCCACGTCAATTGTTCGATGGAAATTTATAGGATCGCACAAAAACCTAACTTGGCTACATCCGTTTGATTTTGATATAAACTTACTTTTGATATAACTTACTTTTGATTACTTTTGATATACGACATGAGTGACATATCGATGCACATCATGTGTTCGACTGACTGAAAATAAAATTGTTTAGGGGAGACCGGGGCTAGTACTCATTTTTCGGTTTTGAATTTTTACAGACAAAATTAAGAGACATATCAAAAAAATGAATTCTACACCAGTTACTACATACATTTAACTATCTAATAATATTTTAATAATAAGGGGAAAAAATAATAACTATATGAAAAAAATGCATTTTTCTAAATCTAATACATTCCATCTGATTGTGAGTCAATTATAGTCCCTGGACCGGGGTAGGATGATTCTTCATATGTATGGGATAGTTTTACTATAAGATTATTAAAATGAAGATTAATGAATTTTAAGCTACATCTTTGGCTATATATATTAATAAATTCTTCTCGGAAAGTACCTGACTGCCGTACGTGCTACATAATTTTAAGATAAAAAAATTTTATTTCTCGACACACACCTAGTTTTATTCTTGTAAATTTGTACTATATTTTATCGACTTTTTTTCTGACTGGAATTCATCATCTCACATCATCATCGATGTTTTAATTTTCTGACGAGGTTATTAATATGCGATATGGAATTGGCGATCGGCGGGTGAGTGTTTCTCTTGGACGAAATTATTGTTTGCTTTAATTATTATTTTTAACATCATTTCCTTCTCTAGAACAACGAGAAAGTTCGAACATTCGGCCTGTTAACCGTATGCGAGCAATCTTCTCATTTCTTTGTGGAATGTTCATCCGTTCGTTAATGTTAAAATAACAATGATCGTATCATCAGATTAAATCTAATCTTAAGTAATATGTTGACTGCACATTTGTATCACGCGTTTGAAGATGACTCAATGAAGAAGCCGAAACATGTAATGTAATGTAATGTAATACGCAATTTTTAGAATTCTTATTTTATACAATTAATATATCATAATATATGTAGATCTTTTATACTTCCAAGTAATTTGCTGACTCTTATGTGCTCTTCGCATCTTCTTATTGTTTTTTGATAAATTAAGAGTCCTATACTTTTTGTGTTTTGATCTAAATATTATCATTGTAACAGACAAGCCTTTTTGCTATTATATCGATGTATTGATGATTACAGCAAATGTTTTCTGTGTAGCAGACAAATTGGTAGCAAGTACAGTTTCAGCAAATCATATTTAGCTGTGATAGAGATAATTTTCTTTTATACGAACATATCTGATGTCAACTATAACTTCATGTTGCTAAATAAATTGACTGTAACAGACATGCATATTTTGCTATCACGTCCTTATATTAGCTACAACAGCAAATCCTTTGTATGTATTAGCAAATTCCATAGTTAATGCAATTCCAGCTAATCAGAATTAGCCGTGATCAATAACATGTTTTTTTCAGCGATTTCGAGAAATTGGCTGTTCTCTCAACCACGGATTGCCAAAGACACAGACACCCTTGTGTTTCAGCAAACGAGCATACTTCGATATCAAGGGGTAGAACTCTCACTTTAATTGAACGAAGTCTTTACGAGAAAAAAAATTCGCGTACAAAGGCGGTCGATCGGGTTTCCTACTATACTATCAAGAATCGACAGAGAAACATACGACATATAGAATGTTCAAAGTTCATTTTACTATTTAAATGCAGAAAAAGTTCATTCAGACACGGCAATTCTTAAAACACCGACAATCCTTATAAAATTTACAAAAATTATGAAACATTGCAAATTAGAAAATTTATTGGTAATTATGTGCTGTAAGGAACATCGCACCGATGATTGTGACCTTGACATATGTTGTCAAAGTCATGACCCTGAGGTGTATTCGGATTCCCACCCGAGTGTTCTCCGGGTGTCATTCTTGTTTAATATTCGATAAATAACAAGGATGGAATGACCTGGATGGCATTCTGGTGGGAATCGGAACATAGCCCTCCAACAGATTTTAAGTGGTGGTCGTCTTTCATTGAAAAGTTATTAACAAACAAAGTTTAAGAAATAACAGCTTATTTCTGCCACATATAATATTAAAAGCTCTATTAATCTCTCCTATTAAGGGGCATTGAATTTTCTACGCGAAGCAAGGTCCACCCCATCTTCCCCTTACCTAAGAGCACACGACTTTTCCACGCGAAGTGAGGTCCTCCCTACTACCCAGAGACGTGCGATTTTCCACGCGAACCGAGGTCCACCCCACAATCAAATAAGGGTTGGCTTAGATCAGGATTAAATCGGGATAGGGATGCAGGCTCCGCCCCTCCCCCGCCCACACATACTCTTTCTACACGAAAGAATTGTTCTATTCCAAATAATTTCATGTAGAAAAAACACGTGTGGGCGGGGAAGGGGCTTCGTCCCTCTCCCTGCACCTCCACCTCGATTTAATGACCTAACCCAACCCTTATCTGATTATGAGGTGGATCTCGGTTTGCGTGGAAAGTCGCACGCCCTTAAGCAGGAAGGAAGTAGGGTGGATCTTGCTAAAATAAAATAGTAGTTATACCTATGAGGTATTATACATATTTATTATACATATTTTACATATTTATTATAGCAAAGTAACTGACATAATGACATATTTTCGTCGACCATATTTTGGAATATTGTCACGTATTTCACGCTAAATACGTTCAACATTTTATTCTCTAATGGAAAGATTTACTATACAAATTAGACTTTTAAGTCTAAATATTTTCGAAATCATAAGAAACCGCCATCTAGTTGTTAAGAAAAAGTTACTCAGAATCATGACCTTGACAACATATATCAAGATCAAAGTCATCAGCGGTGTCCCCTAAAGCACATAGGATTTTGTTTTGTCAAGTGATTTTTTAATTTAAAAATTAATTATTAATAATTTAATACAAAAATTTAAGGAAATAAATCCAATTCAACTTCAATTAATTAAGTAATTCTAAAGTTTATTAAAAATTATAGAACTACTATTAAGACACCCGGTATATATACTTCAGAAGGAAAGCAATAAGAGACACAGAGGAAAGAAATAGTGTAAAGGGTTGACCAGGCAGGTAGTCGGGGGTGAGCAACGGGCAACCTCGTAAGCTAGACATTTTCCGCTCAATCTGGTGACCAATAGCTCGAAACTTGGGCTTTTATATTCAGAAGGCGACAAATGCCTCGAATAAAAAGAGTAGAAAAACAATTGAGGATATTTCCTCGACATGAAAATGAAAGGAAAAAGATTTATGCAACTGCAATCTGATATTCGATACTTGTTCTTATAATAACAATATAATGAACTAAGAGTAACAAAAAAAAACAGCTCTTCTAATACTTATTAAAAGAGTATTAGCATGCACAATAAAATAGAGTAAAAGCTTTTTAATAGTTGAAATCACTATGTGAAAAAATATACTTTTAACATTCGTAAAAAATAATCGTGATAGTGTTTAATGTCATTATATATACCATCCATTAATGTGACATTTAATAAAAAATTAATATAAAATCCATATCATTATTTATCAAACTTAAAAACCATAAAATCTGTATTATTTATCCACTTATTCTGCGATTAATATTTTAACTTAACATACCCATTATTTTGTAATCTCGCATAATGATGGATATAGACGTCGTATATTGGAAAAAGACGCCAATGAAAAGAATAATGACCCCATAACAGATTCTATGTGCCGGCGTCAGGGACAATCGTCCCAGATCCATTGCGCCATACAATAGGTGACGATTTATCGAACCTCTGACCTGATCCTCTGGTCTGACGTCAAAACCTGGCGCAGATCGATTCACGTTGCACATTTTGTGCGTGGGTGCCGTACTACCTATACTAAAAGACGATGCGTTTGGTACGATAATGTTTACAGATAATTTAGGACGAAAGGTTGCGATAAAATTTTGTAAAATTATATTTATACGTATACATAATTTCCATTGCCGAGCAAAAAACCGAGAGGACGAGAGAGAGAGAGAGAGAGAGAGAACGTTCTTTCAAATTTTTGCAAAATTCCGTATGATACGATAAATTTCTCGTTTATGCAACATTTATATATCTCGAAAAGAAATATACAATATAAATTAATTAAAACGTAAACGATGACAAGTACCCTCCAAGATTATAACAAAACAGATTCGTTAGCTTACACTTCGTAATAAAAATACCGAGGAATATCCGCGTTATTATTTGGCATTCAGAAGATATTTCATCGTTGTAATTTCAAGCCGTCACTATCACAATGCAGCGCGACGTTAATGTCATATTAAAGGCGAGAGGAAGAATAAGTCTCGAGAATCTTCTACGTGGCTAATACAAATTTACATAACCTGCAGTTCAACCGACACGAATAAAAATTGCGTCAGGAATCTACCTCGAATAGCTACAGACAATAGTGAAATAATTGGAGATTGTGCTCTTTAAAAAATGCAAATTACACGTGTCAGAATTAGATACAATATATGGTATTCCTTTAACAAAGTGCCTTTTTAACTACCTTTCTTTAGATTCTTTAGATTTTTATTAATTAACGTCGTTTATATTAATAGAAGTTCAAGACACTAACAATTTTTGTGTTATAAGCAATTAAAAATAAAGAGTTTCCTCAAAGTCAAAATTCGCAAAAATAAATAGGAAAAAAATAAAATTTCTTAAATAAATTTTGTATTAGTAAAATTTTTATTTAAAGTTTAATTATAGAAAAGTTGTACAAAAACTGTCAAGTGATAAAATTCTTCGACATTCTTACTAAAAGAAAATCGATAAGGAATTGGTCGAAGAATTTGTAATTCAAAGAAAATATGTTTTACGAGAAGAATTCATCTAAACGTTACATTTTAAAATCATTGTTATAACTAAAAATAAATATCTTTTTGATTGAGTAAAAGAAATAATGAAGAGAGCGAATACAAATTCAGATTATTATATCTATATTCGTAAATCTTTCATTACTTATGTGCGTTATTTCCTTAATATCCATTTTAATAAAAGCATTCTTTATCTTATTCGCATTAAGAGCACATTTACAAAAAAAACTGAAATTAAAAATATAAGCATAAAGAACATCTACATCTGACGTACTCATGTTTAAACTAGTTGGGAGTCAGTAATTGCGGCGAATTCACACCACCATTATGGGTAACTAAATTCTATGGTCCATAAATACCTATAATTTATAATTATTAGGCATCTTCCTTGCCGCAATTTATCGAGCGGAAAAGAAAAATAGCTACTGCAAGAACGAGAAAAACCGCATAAAGGAAGTGAGATATATTTCTTCTCGCGCATTTACATGCAACGACGCCGTCGCTTCTGTACATTCGAAGAGTTAACGATGCGTACTTTTCACATTTACACAGTAAAAATTAAACACATAAGAATTAATCTTGACTGAGAGAAACTTGTGTGTATAGGGTCGCATTCATTCATCACATCTTTATTTCGAGATTATAAGTAAAATTTTATATAAATAATTTTAGAATCGTTCAATAAAATACCTGATGTTATATAGGGAGGAATACACTTTAAAATTTAAAAAAAATCAAACTTTTTTGTTTAAAATACTCTTTGAAGTCTTAGAATTAATGTGCAAAAAGTTCAAGTGAATATTCGAATTATTTCTCTATTTTCGAGTTATAGCACTTGAAATAGACGCACTTGAAATAGACGCATCTATGGAAATAGTCGACCCGAAGAATCAAGTAGAATAGCGTTTTATACAATCGTTGCACTGCAAACAATGTGAACATTGGAGCCAAAATATACATATTGAAGAATATAAAACATGGAAGGAATCACATAGAAATGAGTGCTCCATCAATCACGAAAAAAACACAGAAAACTTTAAACGCGTTTTTCTCGAAACCATGCTTTTCATGACGACGGTGTACATACATGGTTTATCAGGCTACAATTGACGGATTGACTTGCAATTTGAAATATATATACAAGAAACCAGTAGTTTTTTCGTCTAATCGACGATTATGTTGATAACATTTTTAGTTTCTAAAATACAATATTTATAATGTCAAAAAATGTGTCAAAAATTCAAACATGTATTATACAGGGTGGGCCATCTATTGGTACGTTTTTAAAAATGCGATCAAATGAGCATACATTGATGTACAATATTTATAATGTCAAAAAATGTGTCAAAAATTCAAACATGTATTATACTATCAATTTTCAAAGAAACAGAAAAAAAAGCTCGGTCAGACACTAGGCAATACATTATAATTTATGAAACTATTTCTATTTTTGGTTTCGGGATAACTAAAATGGCAAAATCACATTTACCGTACGCACTAAATCACATTTTACGTAGATTGCTGTATTTCTTCGCAAAATCAATATTTTTCAATAAAATTTTTAACATAACAAATTCAGTATTTGTATTGATAAAGTGCCAAATTACAAATGGATATTCGAATTTATATTTTTCTTGCAATCCAAATCCAAAAAAATTCTTCATTTTTTAAACTGGCCAAAGTGTACTCCCTCCTTAAATATAAATAGCATATTTTTAAATCAAATAAATTCCAAATTTCCAAGTCGATTTATTCCCTTTATTTTTTCTTCAAAAAAGTTTATACAAAAATTTTTGAAACTTGGCTTAATCGTTCTTGACGTGACCACGTGAATGTTATCGTAATCCATGTTAACATGACCGAATAGAGGATCGCAGAACTTGCACTGTCGGTGTAAAGTGTTAAATATCGCCGTTACAAAGTTTCGACGTTTCGAAATTGCTCGCGGACCGGATGAAGTTCCTGTCGGTTGAAATCGATGTTCCCGACGTGGCACATCCTGTATATTCTACAGACAACACCGCGCGTTTACAACACGATCCGTATCCCGTAATTAGCAACGCAAAGCGTAACGTCGAATTGCGAAACTTGCGATCCGAAAATAGATGCAAAGGTAGAGGAAAGCCGCACTGGAATTGACGTATCTCTCATACTCTCTTTGTCTTTAGAGATTTATGAAACCGTCACGTGCAAGCGAAAAGAATAGCAGGATTTGAATTGAATGGACTTGCTGCATAGCTCCGCGAACAGCTGCTTTATTTAATTAAACTGACAATAATGAAACTCGGGCTGCCGTCTCGTTCATTCTATTGTTGAATCGCGGTGCCATATTATGAAATAAATTTCGTAGAGTAAGTTGTTCGGTTTGACGGTTTCTGGGTCGTTTCATCAACTAATTAAATAAGATTTTTCTCTGTGATTTCCTGTCCTTTACGTTCCGACTTTTGTATCATATATATATATATATAATATATATATACATACATATATATGTATATATATATTTTTTTTTTGGTTAATTAATACGTAATACAGAAAGATACATATCCAAATAAAACCATATACACGATTTGATCAATAACCTCGGTTTTTAGACGAATACGAGCAGAAATGAGGGCGCGCTTTTTGTCTATTTAGAAAAACAAACTATTGATTAATGTGCAAGTACCGTTCGCATAAAATTGTTTGTTTCGTCGCGCTACCTCATCCCGTTCTCGTAAGTTTAAATACATTTATATCTCATCACGTTATACAAATGATTATTATACATTTTCTTCGTAAGTATCGCCAAGTAAAACAAGAACATCATTATTTACCAGTTTTCGCTGCATTTCCATAAAATAGAACTTCCAAAGTAAGTACGATTGTCAACATTAACATTCTCAGTACAAGCGCCGCTTGTACACATGAATATCAGCTTGCTGAGTTTCCTCACTAAATGAACTCGTTAAATCGACACTGCGCGAACTTCCTTATCGTATAACTGTGGCAGCTTTTAGCCTCTGGGGATAATACGAGGCAAATTATAGCGTATCCTTCTCGGCGATGTGCCCGCACTGAGCGCTGATAAAAATCTTGGCCTGGCTCCCAAATTATTTTATGGTGGTGCGAATTAAGTGTTATTACGTCGGAAACGGATGATACAGATTGCTGGTAATTTTCTTCCATAAAATATAAATCGTTGTGTTTGCTATTAGTATTTTTTTCAAATGTTGCCATTACAGAAAAAAAAAACGATAATTACATCGTATATAACATGTAATTCGGAAATTAAACAAATATCGATGATTCTGTAAGTATCATCTTGAACAGTTTGCAGTATCGATATGAAGCTATCGATCGTCCGATTTTATCGAGTCCTCGCTTGTCGAACATTTCTGGCTCTCGAAGAAAAGCCGTTTGTACTCCTTACCTTTTTTTTTTCGCGTTCCGTTATCTCTCGAACTCGATCGAGTCGCGGAACGAGCCTGGTATAATTCTCATCTCCCATCCGCTCGACATACTCGTCATGCCCAAGGGATTTCGTTCAATTTGTGACTGTCCTCTCGTCCGATTCTACTTTTTTTCATCCTTGGCCTCCTGCCTAATCCCTCGTTCCCTCTAACTGTTAATAAAACTACAAGTCCAAAATTTGTAATATGTTGTGAAATTTCGAAGGTAACGCAACGTAGAGCGTGCAGAACCAAATGGCTTTCCACTTTAATACTTCTCCAGTTTTCGCCAAGACGTCAAAGTGGCTCCAACATAAGGACAGGTCCAACTGTTCTCAAGGATCGTCGTCTTTGAGGATACTTCTAGGTAACTGCATTGTGGTGAGACTCCTCACTCTTGCAGGAGGAGGATTCGGGTGTGGGATACGAGTGGGCGGAGCGGGAAATCGTTGAGATAAGTCGCAGATATCGGATGCGGCCATGGTGGCAACGTCAACGACGCTTCTCCGCCGATCGACCAGAAATACCCGTGGTGAAGTTACCAGAGAGATAAGATCGCTTCGTCTTACCGCCGGAGAAAGATAGTTTGCGATCAAGCCATCGCCCGCGTCGCGCCGCTTCCTCTTGAGCATCCCTTTTCACAGATCATACGATTTTCTTTATTCGCGAATACTCGTCTAGCGAGTCTCTGCGAGAGAATCGATTCGGATCGGACTACTGCGATGAAGATAACGACGACGAGTATTCTTCGTCTCCCAAAGGACCCCATTTGCGATATTGCACTGAGGTTCGAAAATGCGCCGATATTTTTATCACAGGACGAGAGTGGTTATTCGCGTCGCGGAATGATAAGCGACGGTACGCGTCAATTCCGTGGCATAAATTTAAAGCAAATTTTACTGCCAAATATGTAATTTCCTATCATTCACTTTTCAAATCAAGAGTATAAAAAGGAGATACAAGCCAAACACAATTACATATAAGAAATAAAAATAATAGTCGTAATGGTCAAAGCTAGATCTTTAATACTTAAATAATTTAATTTAAATTACTATATATACTATATATGTACTTGCTATATACTATATTGTAATCATTCGAACTGTGGGCCAAATTTTCCGGACTTATAAACGCAGTTAAACTACTAGTAGTAATATCGTGAATTAAATTGACAAGCAATTTTAATAAGATGTTAATATGCTAAAAAACTATAAATAAAACAATTACATATAATTTAACTTCACGATATTGCAGTATTTTTATGAAAAAATTGTACGTAGTTACCACATTTAATTACGCGTTTTTCATATTAGATTTTAATTATTATATTTATGTTATATTCTTACACAGATTCAAAGTTTATTAACATTGATAATGACTTCATGTTAGATTGAAAAGTTTGTTGTTTATAAATTATATGTAATTGTGTAAATGTTTGGCTCGTAACTCCTTTTTATACTTTTGATTTTTAATCTTTTGAGCAGTTTCTTCATATTTTTAATTGACTTTTCAATTATTTTATGGTTAATTCACTTATAGTACACTGATGTAAATGTAATTATTAAATTAAATCCTAATTTGCACATTAAATTACGTTTTTCTATAATTAATATAAAAATTCAAATTTAAGTCTCGTCAAAAGAAAAAAAGAGAAATCTTTCATAATGTAACATGCATTTCTGGCTGTCATCAAATAACTTAAATTATCGCGCGCACTCCAAGTACGCTGAAAGAAAAGTGTTTAATATTTATGATTATAATTACATGATAAAATAATTATGATTAGGGTAGCTCCATTTCATAATTATTATTGTTATAATGTTAGTAATAAAAATTATATTTATAATTCTATTAAAAAAATATATAGTTAATATTGGTACTAAAAAGGACTATAAATTATAGTCAAATTATGGTAATTGCAAACATTTTTTCCTTTGTATACAATTTAAATTTTCACAAAAAATGTGTGAGCCAGCGAAAAAATACCAGCCGATAAAAAACACCTCGATGAAGCTCACACATCGTCAGGACGATAAATTGGAGCTGGCGTGGCTTTGAGAAAAATATTGAAATACTGGGAGCGAACGGCGCAGACTATCGCACGAGCAGAAATGTGGATGAAATATCGAAACCGACCTCGATGATACGCCTCCATGTAAACTAAATGATATTCGTACATTCACGACAATGTCTCGGCTACATAGTCGACATACAAAAATAGTAGACAGAAACGTGCTCGTTTATGATAAATTTATCGTAACGTTGTGACAAAGCTAGCAAATAATTGCGCAAATCCTGTATCAATTATCGTCTCATAGCGCGTACCAATTTCAAAAGCGTAATTACAAAGCTAAAAAAGCTTACTAAAAATTAAAATAAATGTATTTAAATAAATGTAACACGGCTTTCACGAACGTTAACGAAGAACAAAATTGAATTGTTCTCTCTAAAAAATGGTATAATATTTGATCATAAAACTATCAAACAATCATTTAATATTAATTTTAGGATTAAATCTAAATCTGCAAAATGCTTAAAAGAAACGATCAAAAAGAATTGTAAATAAAAGTCGTAAACGAAAATATAGAAAAAACTAATAATTATGATTGCATCATGATTATCGGAAGCTTTTCAATTCACGATGCAACCGTTATTTTGTTCAATCGATTTCAAACATATAATGCCAATGATTGCTTTAATATCGGATGCGTGCGGGCATACAAATGGAAAATTTCTTTTGCGCACCATATCAGAATTTTCTTATAAATGATCCTAACCGTGCTCATGCGCTGAGATACATGTTCGCACGTAACCCCATTCACGTGGCAATGTTTAGCATTTTTCCGGGAGAGCCCGAGGCTCGCTTTACGTTCTCTCGCGAGACTCACCGATGACTCCGTTTTGCGTTTGTATATCGGAGGAATATAAATAGAGACTTTATCGTCTCTCAGACGTATCTGCGAAAACGTTGTTA
This sequence comes from Trachymyrmex cornetzi, assembly GCF_001594075.2. Classification (NCBI taxonomy): domain Eukaryota; kingdom Metazoa; phylum Arthropoda; class Insecta; order Hymenoptera; family Formicidae; genus Trachymyrmex; species Trachymyrmex cornetzi. Next base: position 426,806 of record NW_017300245.1, read on the forward strand.
GCATAATATTTTTTGGCGCGACGATGATGCGGAAGATGTAAAGTCAACTACGCCAGGAAGTTAGAAATAACGGTTCTGTCAAATGTTTATTTAGACTTATATGTACATACGTAACGATACGATACCGTTCAACGAGGTCAGCTCCCATTTGATTAATGGCAAATATTTTACGGCGCATGTGTTCAAAACGCACAAGCGCGTAATGAATCATTTATAGCTGACTCCCGAACAGCTTGTTGTTTAACACATTTAAAGAAAATTGCTAAATAGGTCGCTAAAGTTATGAGGAACTATAGTTACATGGATTTTCGACATTGTAAGGGCCTGTAAATATTTCGTTAGTAACGTCTCAACATTAACTTTTAAAAAATATTTTAATATAAATATCAATTTATTTATAATAAATTATAAATAATAATTATGTCATGGTACACATTTATGTATTACAGTTATTCTGATAGTTGTCGATATTTCGTATTTGTCTAAATATAAATTCACTTCCGTTTGCTACTCGCGGACAACTTTTATAGAACTTCATATACAGTACATATAGAAATACCACTGACTTAATTAATCAAATCGCGACTTCGGTATTGTTTGCCATGATTCCTTATCCATCGTAATGACGGTTCAATACCGTGGTTACAACGCGGCCAGCACATGTCTTCAATATTGACATTTGCTGACAGCGAAGCCCATTTGACACACTCCGTGTACAGACAGTAATTATGCCAATTAGAACTAGTATATACACAAGGTTAATAATTATTGCAAATACGTACGATAAGTTACTGCGGATTACTGCATAGCGCGCTACGCCCGCAATTTTACGATGATTGCACCGATTTGGAAGATATACCAGTATTCGCCGGCTACTCACCTGAAAGTTAAAAAAATAAGGAATTCGTTACATAAAGTTTAAAATGAATGTACATCGGCCACCTACCGCTAGCTTGCTCGTATTTTCATCTCGTGGCCGCAGAGCGAGGAAGGAATACAGGTTTCCACTCTGGTATAATTTGAAGTAGAAACTTTACCAATATAAGGCAATTAACAGAGCGAGCCGAATGGTGAATACCAAATGAGAAGAGTGATGCAAGTGCAAGCGCAAAACGAGGCCAAAAGCAGTGAGATTCGACATCGCTGCTGATTTCAACTCCGTTTGATATTTTCGATGAAAATGTTCTACGTCCGAGTCGCAAAAAGTGCGCACAGCTATCGCTGCTACTTTACAGTTGATATTAATCCACTGTGTCCGATATGTAATAGTACAGTTCAATTTTTGTATAATAAAAGAAGAAATAGTTACGTTGATCTTCTCGTCAAATTTTTTTATTTAATTTTTATCTCTCTAATATAATTACATTTTATGCATGCACTTTCACGTATCGTGCATCGTCTGCGTTTAAACATCTTTTAATAAATAGGAAAATATAGAACGTTAAAGTTATCAACAAAGGCCAGTGTGTAACATCTACGGTTTATCTATACGTATATCGATATATCTTCTATGTATCGTAAAGGAGAATAAACACTAAGGATCAACCGCGAATAACTTTGTTCATTGGTAAGAGTTCAATATTCCTTTGTGATACGTGTACGTTATCTGTAAGTATTTGTAAATATAATCTTCTCTTTCTTTGCAAAAGAGAAAAAATGAATATATATGGGAAAGAAAATACAGGTAATATCTGATGCATTCTGTATATATCTACAGGATTAACAGGTTGTTTTTTTTTAATAATAATAATAGAAATAATATTTAACGAAATATTCAATATAGTACGTTCAATATACGTACATCCATCAAGAATACAAAATTTTTTTAATCCTTTCATAAGGCTGTACATATTATACATTGCAGTCTGCTATCGCTGTGAAACCTTTTATCTCTCGAGTGAAAGGTTTTTCTCCGCGCTTTCATCGGGTTATTATTCTATGCAAGCGCGATTTCAAGTACGCATATTGATTCTTGTAAGTACAATATACATCGTTCTCATTCCTCGTGATATGAATAATGCAAGGGAATGATTCTTATCGCACCAAAGTGGCGCGAACGAACTTCAACAGTGAAACTTTCGAGTTTTTTTTTTCACCTTACATCCGTGAATCCGGGGAGATTTCAACTTCGACTCTAGAGCGCATCGAGAGTTACGTCGTCCTAGCGGAAGTAGTCTCACATCCATGTGCCGCAAAAGTTCAGTAGACTCGATCAAGCACTTTCGCGCACGGTGGCTTCGTATTTTTCAGCCTCTTCTCGTTGGTGGCCCCGAGCGTACCAAACGACGGCGTTTCTTTATTTAAAAAAAAAAAAAAAAAGAGGAACGTCCGAACACAGTGATGCACATGGTCGAACGCGTTAAATGCCTACGAGCACTTTGTCGAAACTAACGACGTCGGAGGTATTCTTTTTTTTGGTGCAAGAATATAGGTGCACAGTGAATAAAAATAAAAAATGGCAACAAACACGCGCCCCCACACACACACACACACACACACATTCGATGAAAGGAAATTATTGCGCCGCAAAATGAGAAATATATTTTGCCGCACATACTCCACTGTTAGATCAGGATATATTATTCAAGCGATACGTGACGGAAACGCAGATATCGTGACCTCCATTTCGCTGGAAAAAGGAACGCCAGCGGCACTCTGGGAATGAAAAAAAAGGGAAGAGTAAAACGATGGAAAACGTTGCAAACGCGGCTGGGCGTGTCCAGCACGGATCTCCGACCGCTTTTCCTTTTTTTTTTTAACCTACGTATCCCACGCGCGTATTTGATAATAGGAATCGTTCGTCCTTCTCGTCCGTACGTCCGCTCAGTTCGTTCATCACGTCTCTCTTTTCTGGGCTGTACACACGGACGATTTACTCGACAGCTCGATTTAGGAAAGCTGTCAAAGACTGAATCATGGTAGTTTCAAAGAAAAAAGGAGATGAAGGCAACTACGAATACACGAAAGCACGCGATACCAACAACACCCATGCAACTCGAATCTACACGCGCAAAAATTGAAAGTTTCATGCGCGACCGAATTTACGGTATTCCTTTGCGCTTAAGAAGATTAAAGAGAATCGTAGCGATTTACTGCGACGATTCATTTCCTCTATAGCCTCATGTAATCAAACACTATTGTAAAATTTGCAATTTCGCCGAAATATTTATCACCGCGGGCGAGCGAACGAAATCGCGATGGTGAACAACGTAAAATTTCTAGAATTGAGCAACGACCGCGAGTGTCGTTTAGTTTTACGCAAAAGTGTGCTTCTCTCTCTCTCTCTATCTCTCTCTCATATCCTGAATAAAGCACAATATATTATAGATGTAACTGCGCACAAGATAAAGTATCATTGTAGATCAGAGAAATAAAATCCAAAAAGCAGAAATATGTTTGTAGTCAGTCATATTTTAGCTGCATAAATGAAGTATTCTTTAAAAAGACGAACCTAACATGAAATAGTCATAAACTCATATAGAGCATAATGCTACGGCTTCTATTGTAGACCCCTCATAAGTTTTATTTTTGCTGATTAACATCAGTCAATGACAGATTATAATAATAAAAGGAAATCGATCGCGAAACTATTCAACACGAATAAGCGAAGAAGGTTCATATTCTCGGTCAAAGCGGATCTTGATCCCTATTGTCTGTTGAAATGGCGACCGCCTTTAAATAATGAATTTAATTCTATAACAAAAGATATATAAATAAAGATATAATACAGAAGACAGAAATAATGCAAGTTTTGTTATGAAATAAATAAATTAAGTTAAAAATAACGAATGATTTTTTAATTACGTTAAAAAATTTAATGTATTAATGAGGTGATAAGTAACACTGTGTACCGAGATTAACTGAGGGAAGTGTATTTTACACTGCGATGACGTATCACTCACGTTAGCATAGAAAGGATAATGAGATAGGCGAGGGCGCATCCTTACGGCAAATGAGATGCGCAAGAGCCGTCGGTTGTTTAATGTTTTCCGAGGTTACTGATGGACGGCTGGCTTACGCGATGATGCGCGCGAATAACGCCACTCGATCATGTCTAGGTCGAGGTATTTCAGCATCGTAGATAGGATGGCATAATAAACATGATAAAAATACGCGTTGTGCTGCAATTAACTCAGACGCGAAATTAATATACGTCAAGGACGTGAGTAAATTGTCCTTTAATTAACCGCAATTTTCTTCAAAACCGTTTTAATTCGGTCTCACGGAATTAAAAAAATAGTTTAATTTATAATTAATTCAAATAAATTGAAATAAAAATTGCGGAGATTCAATTGTCACATTCCGTTCCGCACCAATTTCAAATTACTTGACCACGTCACGTGGGTCAGTAAATAGCGGTTATTTTTGTTTGTATTTATTATATATGCTAAATAACATGTAATGATAAAAAGCTACAAAAATTATTATAAGAAAAAGATCTCATTTTAATCAATACTGCATTGTATAACATAATTATAAATCCACTCATGATATCAGAAATTATTTATGTAATTATTTATATTATAAATATACGTTTCTTTTTAGCTAAAATATCAAACGCGTCTGATATGAAAGTCCAGCGTGAGCGAACCACGTAGCACGTAGGAACGTGTTAAAAAGCTAGTTATCTACGGTGAATTCCTTTATTTACACGATGTCAAGTCCTCAGACTTCAATCCAGAAAGCGGATAATGGAAGTGAACAAAGGCAAGCAAGATATAGCCGAAGAGAAATATTAGTCGATAATCGATTAACCGATTTACAATAAAAAATTCCATTAATCAGGAAATCTTTTCGTTATAATTCTAGTAGCTTTACTAATCTCGCGTTACTGCGTTATCAGAATTCATGTCGCGCTCTTTGACCGAGAACGTACTTCATTACCGAAACACCACGAAGCTCTTGTGACCGGTACTAGAGCGCGCGACGTTTTCATAACTTTGCAGAAAAGATTAAGTCCTGAGCAAAAGCCATGGCAGCGGAAAAAAGGTTTTTGAGGAGGAAGGATCTCGTCGCTTAAAAGAGAGTAGTATAAGGCGAGGACGAGAAGGAGGACGAGAACGACATCGACCGCGATCGGTGCTCGTTTTCGATGAGATCGCCTTGAGCTCTACGACGGAAAGTTCAAGTTTCGCAGAAACCAACGATAGGATGAGGACGTACTTGAGAGATCCAATATACCTAGAACGCGGTTCTCCCTAAAGCAGCCACCGTGGCGGCGGCAGTGTGTTGCTGGTTCTCGTAAATGTAATTACGAGAAAATTACGTATCGCGTTCCTTTTGGCCTCAACCGAACGGTGCCGACACCGAGATTACTCACGTTAAGAATTTTTAATAACGACGAGTACGTCATCGAGGAAATTCGCTCTCGCCCGCCCACCTATCAGCCCACCTATTCGCTAACCTACCGCGGCGCGGCAATTGATCCAGATATTCTCGGATGCGGTTTTTCAACACACGTCGGTGCCGGAGAACGAAACTCTCAAGTGCCATCGAGTTTTCCTATAGCGTTGCTATAGCTGCAATTCCTGAGACGACGAGAAAATTATAGACGAAAGAAGAATTTCAGTATAAGCTTGCCACTGGTATATATTGGGAATCAATAACAAGCAGTGATGGCAATCGATATAAGCCGCTGATCGATGGGGCTTAATGGAGAACAATTTCCCAAAGGGAATAGATAAACGGATTGCTATTATCCTCGACTAGACACGTATGCTCTATCAAAAGTTTCATTCAAATAGGAATCAATTCACATTTCAAAAAAGACAACGTTTCAAGAAAAATCAATCATTTTTGCAAATTATTTTAGCGTATACGATCGCGAATAATATTGGTCAGCGTAATGCCTTCGGATCCATGTGGCACTACGTCGTAACGTTAAGAGAAAAGCTAAAGCCGGTTCTTAGCGCGCATTTAACGTGCCATCATTTAATCATCACGGAGACGCGATGTGAAAGCGCATCAAGGAAATTCATCGTACCAGCAAATAAATTTCTTCGGCAGATTTTCACAGGGTCGCGCGCGTGCATGGAGGCGCAAATTACCTGAGAGAGGTTGCGCCTCTCCAGGCTGCGGAATGCGCCGCGCGAACGATATTCCTCCTCCGTTATACTTTCGCGTGAATGTGTATGGTAAAAGGGATGTCGTCGTTCTTTATAAAATGCGCTTTCGGTATTCCTTCCGCCGCGCGCTATGACGCCATAGAAAATTTCATACGTGTATTTCACGTATGGGTGCGAGAGAGAGAGAGAGAGAGAGAGAGAGAGAGAGAGGCACACTGTAAAAAAAGCACAGCCTGCTCGCACGGCTTACAGATGCGGAATATTAAACAGGTGGGACGAGCATGAATCTCTGTCAGGCGATGACGATGCCGCGCGACATGTATATTGGAATTAACAATTCGACAGATCTGGTGCATGCCCGATTTTTCCATTGTTACGGAAAATAACAAAAAAACAATGTCAAGGTACTGACACGTAAAACAGATATTTTTTTAAGAATATTTAAACAAAATAAAAAATGTACGCCATACATCCATAATTATTGGTATTGGCGAAATAATAAGAATAATAAATCTATAAAAGAAATCATTTTAAAATTCTTTGTACGATTCTCCACACTATGGCAATTCAATCTACACACGCACAATACACACCGTATTAATAAAAGAAATAAAAGTAGACTGAAATAACTTGAATTGATTCGAAAGGCAAAATTATATTTGAACCATCTTTGTTTGTTCGGCATTCGAGAATTGACACAAAAGTATCTGCTTAGAAACCTTACGAACCATCTATATGGTCGACTTAAAATTACATGTCGCTCGATCATTTCTCGGTGAGGCGTCTGAGAGCATCGCGATATGCCGCGTATCTAGAGAAATGGCAGCTTGGGATGGGGCCACGGGTAACATTGACCGATCGTTTTATTAACCTGATCTTCGGCAAAGTAATAGTCATTTTTCTACGGGTCGCCTTCACAGACTATTGCTGGCCGCTGGCCGCTGCTGCCACCGTCGCGTCGTGACAACGGTCTGTCCGGTGACCCCGATCCATTATCCGTTGGTTGACAGCGCAAACAGCTCCTCGTCGTGCTCCTCGCCTACGACCAATGCATTTCAAATAGAGAAGCGTTTACGGCATCGAAGCTTTTATACGGCGCGCGGCGTCGCACAAGAGGAAAAGAGTAGTATAACTAAACTATAGCGATACAGAGTATACAGGATTGACTTTACCCTACTGTCTAAACAAAAGACAATTTTCATCAAATCTGGAAACAATTCCAACATCTCATAATGTTCCGCGTTAGAAAATATTATTCGTCTCAGAAGGTGTCCTTTAATATCTCTTTAGTGTAGTCTTATATAATTTGTAGAGCATATTATTCTAGTCATTTCAGAGAAGGAGCTAAGGGAAAGAAAGCTGTGTTCTCGTAGACAAAGAGAGGAAGAAAAAAAGAGAGACAGCTCGATGTAACGTAAATACTTCGATGGCGCCAACGGCGAGGAACTCGCCGTAGAAATTCATTAGCAAACTCCTTCTCCTAGGCAGCGCTCGACGTTTAAAGAAATTACTCCGAGCACTTTAAGAGAAACCTATTACTATGAGGTTTCTCGTTACGGTGAGACGGCGCGATGCAAACACACTTGTAAATCTTTTAAATCGAACCAAGCGTTCACTCGTACACTGACGACTGACGAGACAGACAAACCGCGTCATGTACTGCATAGATTACCTTACGAGAAATCGACGTATTTTTCAGCGAACGAGAAAGAGAAAGTGACATACGAAGAGAGCAGTCCTTTGCACATTCCTGCGCCAAGATGTATTTGGTATGTTGTCGAGACTAAGAGACGTGCGACACGGAATGCGCCGTCGCACAGCAACAATCTCGCTAGAATACTGCATCTGCGTGCTGTAGCGACGATACATTTGTTCTCGCTCGAAATGGAAAATATCTAGTATTCGATAAATCTGTCGTTCCATTCGCAGAGCAAAGCCGATTAAGTACCCATCTTTTGCAAAAGAACACAAATGACAAAAACCTACATTAATTATTATAACATTAATGGATATTGGCAATTAGCTTTAATATAAACATCGGAAAATTTGGCCGATTGTGCATTATCCTAATCATTATTACCTCCGCAGAATATTTCCCGATATTTTCAAATGAGCGTATTCTCCGCGAAATATTCACTTTGCTCGTTTTGTCGAGCAACTCTCTTTGACAGAAATTTTCATCTCTTAACTTCGATTAACTTTGTAATAAGGCGCAAATCAAAGCGCCAACTATATTACGTCCAGGATTAAAGTATTAATTAACATCATAATAAAGTGCGTGACACGCGATGTTAAATCGATCAGTTGAACGCTTTGAGTATTTCGCGACTGTCTGAAATTCTAATTTCGATAATGATGTAATAGATGATAAAAATTTGGCAATCTTTTAATAAGTAAATATTTACTTCATTGTGTTAAAATACGCGAGTATATAATAACTCTGGTTCACATAGAAGAAAGAACGTTCTATCGCTTCGTAGTTGCCGAATTCAGCATCGCGGTGAAATTTGCTCGACACAAAGGGAAGAGATTTCGGATTAAGTAGCGAGTGATGGAGGACCAGCACCGGATTAACCCTTAACACTTCTGTATTTTCTCGTCGAAGGCGAGTGTTTCTCATCGAACCTCGTCTTTTGAGACTAAGCCTTTGACCCGTCGAAAACCCTTCCGAACGTGATCGAAATGTGAATCTCGTTCGACTCACATAGTCCGAAGAGAATTCGACGTTTCAGAACTGGAAATATTGCTATCGCCAAAATTACAATATTATCTCAATAAAACAATGTATAATTAAAATATACAATTAATGCGAAAAGTCAAAAAGAGTCAAACGTGTGGGATTAAACCTTCAATAAATATTAACGAAATTTAATAACACAGTCAAAAGTGACATTAAACATAAATTAATTAAAAACATTTAACAAAAGTGACATTTTCATTAGTCTGATAATTTAAATAATGATTGAAATAAAACATCATAATTTAAATAATAATATAAATAAAACGTCAGTCTAGCAAGTTGCTATCAATGTTCAACAATTTCATATACATATATCTCGTAAATATTCAAGAAAACGTAAAATTACATTTCTCTTTGGTAAAAGTTATTATACTGACAACACGTTAATAAACAATATAAATTTCGTATTTCACAACGGTTACTATCTGTAAAGCATCGCTGATGCTATCAATGACACGATGCTCGAACGACAAGGTGCTCACATTATAATGCACTTAACTTGTTCCTCCGAGCATGTTAACTCTCTGTTTCGAGATTACGCAACACGTTGCACAACTTGTATGTCACTGTTGTCGGTGCAACTTTTCCCCACCTGTCATGTGGCCTATTAAGAGGGTGCATCGCCAATTCACCCCCCGTAATGTGCGTCGCGATGATTAACATCGCCCGTCATTTAAACCGTAAACAAAAGCAATCCATATAGAACATGGCGTCGTTTAACACGCTCCATTAATTAAGAGCAGCGCTCATTTTTCTCTCTCCCCTTCCGCCGCGCGCATTAAACACGTTACAATAGTTTACACATCGCATTTCTCGCGCTCTTTTCCAACGTACATTAACGTCCAACTTGACCATTTCATAAACTATAAAAAAATATCAATAATCGTTTTTTGTATAATTTTCAAAATATATATATAATATACTGTTATATTTTATATTTATATTATATGTATTATGCTACTATAATGTTAAATTACACTATATATATGTACATATATTATGTCCAACAGAGAGAGAGAGAGAGAGAGCTTCTGATTTGAGAATGATGCAGATATATCCGCTGAATCTATATTCAGCCATTATCTATATATCTCCCGAAATATCTTGGTAATGGCACGTCCCATTAGATTCTTACGAAAGCGAAGACAGCGTGCGAGCGAAAGGGAGTATTAATTACCTTTAACGACGTAACATAATCTAACATCTTGGTTCCCTTAAGGGATTGATGTTTGAGTTAGAACGGTGGGTTGTTTGAGGTCGGATAGCACATCTAATCACCCTGCGCGAGTGATGCTACGAGCTTGATTAGTCCACACATTCACACATTATATGATCGATACGCTACGGACTACCTGTCACGTACATAAATAGTTGAAAACTGAATCTTTGCGGAAATCTAATTAGTTTAGCTTTAAATTTATTTTATATTGAGCGTTTCAACATTTCATATTTGTGTAATTTACACAGAATGTGTAATAAACACAGAAAATAATTTAATCCTTAATATACCGAAAAGTGATTGAAATATTAAACAATACTTTCCTCTCTCCTAGCATGAGGAGAAAAGGAATATTTTATAAAGTAACTCGTATTTTGATGCAAAGTTTGGTGAGATAGTTTAGTGTCGTATACTAACAACATAGTTATACACGCTAAAAGTTTACTTCACCCCGCAACTGTATTATCTAACGGAGCATTATCTCAGCGAAGAAATTCTCCCCAGGAATCTCTCCGAAACTCATCAAGAACGTCTATAAACGCGATTTAATCTGGGTAGAGTGAGCTATACTCTGAGACTAAAGTTTTACTATTCGCCGCTATTCGGCATTGGATTCGAGTTTCGAAACGCTCGTAGTGCTCGTACTCCCTTTTCGATTTGTCACCGCGCAAAGTGCCGCGAGTTTTTAGAAGTCGTGCACCGCGCAAGGAAAGTGATTAATCGTTCCGATGGGCACCGTACCGCTCATTTGTATACATTTCGGTGCGCTGTATAAAGTTCCAGGGCAAGTTCTAGTACGGTAGTACGGTAAACTCGCGTACACACAAAAGGGGTAGTTCCTCGTTCCAATTCTTAAGAAAACGATGAAATTGTCTTTACGAAATATCATTTATAATACAACGAACAACGTATTTGCGTGTGTAGTAGATATTTTTTTATCTATATATGTCATTCACAACACATATTGAGAAATAAGAAATAATAAATACTGTTTACTATTAAATATACAAATATACAAAGCTATTAATCAAATGTAATACTATTTACGTATTATATAGTAAATTATTCACAAGAGAAGAATGACTGATTAATTAATTGTATTGAATTTATATTCAAATTTTCGTTGCTTTATAATAATGAAAAATCGATCTAATTTGCTTAATTTAATCATAATGAAGTTGATATATACATATATATACAGTGTATACAGCAGAACGTCGATTATTAGTACCTCTAATAATTAAAGCCCTGATGAATAGCAAAAATAGCATCTCTAGCAAACAGAAATTTACCTTTTTCGCAGTTCTTGTGTTTTTCTTGCATGATTCCAGATTTTTAATCGGCACTGTGTATTCAAACAAAAGTTTTTTAGACGACTTCGAGACAAGAACTGCGTGCAACTCGGCAACTCGGCCAAACTAAAATTGCAGTGGTTGTCGTTCAAGCATTTAGTGGATAGCCCGCGGTGCGCGGCGAAGACAGCTTATCCCTGCCACATTAAAACTTTAACGTTCCCTGTAGACGCGGAGATGGAACGAAATGACAGCGGATAGCGTGCAGAAAATTCGCGGTTTTCGACACTTATAATGCTTAGCGACACGAGCGCGAGTGGCTTTTGCCAGATAAAACCAATTTTGCATTTTAAAACATCCGCATGCAGTGGTAGGCAAGTGAATAGCATGAGGGTGTTTTCGACTCGACGAGGCCGAGTTTCGCGATTGTTGCATTCTTTTGCGGCAGGTAAATTGTTTTTACGGGGCAAGACAAATAGTTGTAACTGCGTAATGGCCACTAAACTGCGATGCGGTTCGCTTTCCGCTATCAATACTAAATTTTACGCGCGACAAAGTACAAAAGGACAACCAAAACTTGCTCGTAACGGGGGACGTTGATGTAATAGCATCGATATATCGGCACGAACGAGCATTGAGGCTTCCGCATGACACGGCCCCGGGATCGTACATAAGCGCCAGCCTGAACAAATGACCATCCGTCGCGGGTTGTTGCGGAAGGGCACGACATCCGGTTCTACAGGCGGACGTTACATGTCATCGATCATTATTCGAGCACCGCCCCCTCCTTTCGCTTCTACTTTTCGCCTCACTCTCGTATATACTTTAACTTCTCGCTGTATCTCACGTTTATCATGTCTTTCCGAAAGCCGGCTTATTTCAACTTATTTTGAGATCTAAACGCGGTACGAAAGTTGAATAAAATGTTTGTTCAATAAATTGGACGATTTGGAAATTATATGTTAATACATCCTTTTTAAGTAATTATTTGCTTATTTAAAAAAATTTAATCTCTTAATCCTTTAACACTGAAATTTGTTGAGATACGTAAACTACAAATAAGTAAATAGAATATCGTTTATATTCGAAGAAGGCAGATGAAATAAATATAATTATTTATTAGAAGTATAATATAATTTAAAACCTAGTGATAAAAATTTTTTTTCACTGCGTGAGAGAGAGAGAGAGAAGAGAAAGGGAGAAATTCCTGTAGAGATTTGGAAAAATCTTTAGTTCAAGCTAAAAATATATAATTAAGATCTCATATTCGCGCTTTCCATCGATCAATTACCTAATTTCAGTAATAATTTTAAAAGGATGCAACGATGAGGTCGCAGCTGTCACTATGCTGACGTAAAGCAAAGCGGACGCAAATTGGTATCGGAATTCCATTACGCTGTAGATGGATGCGTGCGCGTGCGTGCATGTGGACCGACCTAATTCGATCGAAATGATCCTTAAACAGGGTTTATAGGGTCCTTAGAATTTCCATGAATACGAGTAGCTGCAATAGAGAGCAATGTCGTTCGAAGAGACACGACTTCTACGTCGGCTAATAATAAACCTCGACGAATCTGCGCTCTAAATTGATCACCGTTGATGACTTAGTCAACGCTAGAAGTGTAAACGTGAATATCGCGTTTGCGATTGCAAAATTCATTTCGATTTTAATATCCCAGTGAATAGTAGCAAAAAATACCATTTATTTACGAAAAACTTATCGATCGTGCAAGATCGAACTATAGTCGAAACGTACCAATTATGTTGCTTTTCATTTTCGATAACCGGATTTAGATATACGAACTTATCCTTCTCAGTTTGACCTAGAATCGAAATAAATTTTCTATCTCTCTATCTATCCATTAATTTTGCCGGATTACGGAAATATCTGTCCAATTTCCTGTCAAACTCATTATACAGTTGCAGCTAGTCTTTCGAGATTAGCGTATTTCGATATAACGGATTATGTTTCAATTTCAATGAAACGTCTCCACCCATTAATCAGTGCAATAAGATCAGTTAGTTGATAGTTTTCACCGAAAATGCAACTATGTAACTATGGTCCAACGCAACATCACTTCATCGCCACACCATATATACCGGCCAGGAGCGAAAAGCAAGGGGACACCGTAATTATGACGCCATTATCGTCGCGCCGAGGGCGCTTAATTACACGGCGTTAGCGGCTAGAGCATATGTTGCGAAGCGAGTTACGTTAAGACGCTCGCGGGAATACTTACTCAAGAGACGTGGCGAAAGCGGAGGCCGCGGGTCGCATCGTGAAGACGGAAGTAAACGGCAGGATCTGACATAATTTTAACCCGCTGGGTCGTGTTAATTACAGGACGCGTCGTGTGGCAGCTGATCACACCGTGACTCGAATCGAAACTCAAATAACAACATCGACTTTTATTTCGTTATATATTACATTGAAAAAAAAAATATATATATATATTATATCTGCAATATTAAATATCCTGAAAAAATGAAGAGAAACTTAAACACGATAAAAATTTACACAAAAATGTATGCGGAGATTATTATCATATAAATTATAAAAATTAATTTGCGTTGAAAAAATTTCTTGTAAAATGTAATATTTTTAAATTGATATGTACACTTCAGACTAAAAGTTTTTGAAAACACCTCTTAAAAATTGACATTTTTGACATATTCAAATATCTAAAACAATGTGTATTTTTAACAATAATTCTTTAAATTGTATGTAACTATAATATGATATATATATACATATACATATATCAGGGTTGGGTAGTGCCAAGTTAAAAAGTTAATTAATTTTAATTTAACTTACATTTCAGAGTCTTAACTTAGTTACATTTTATCGGCAACTATTAACTTTTAATTTGACTTTTTTGAAATTAACTCTCGGACACAGTGTGAGAGGATGAGTATACAATTTAGTAACTTTATGCCTTTTATATTGTATAATCATTAGTTGTAAATAAAAATAACCAGTGATTTTTTAATAAATATGCTGTGAGAAAGGAAAAATATAAAAAATTATGTAAAACAATTTTTTCTTTTTCTTTCTTTTTGGTTCCTTTCTTTTTTTTCTTTCTGTTCTTTCTTTTGTTCGGATAAAATTAAACTTTTAACTTTTCAATTACTTTGTTTTATTAACTTAACTTCTAATTCAATTAATTTCATTATGAATCAACTTGTATCTTAACTAAATTTTCAAGGTTGTTAACTTTAACTTAACTTAGTCAAAAAAAAGGTTAACTTATTCAACCCTGATATATAAATATTTGAATAAACAATCCCAAAAATGTCAATTTTTTAAAAGTGTTTCCAAACTTTTAGCCTATAATAGAGTATATATATTAATACCTCTATCGATAAAATAAACATCTGGGAAATAAACATATTATAGATGTCGTTGATGATGACACTAATTAAACCATCTTCGATACGTTTGTATAACAATTATTAGCGGGTGGCCCATCGTACAAATAATACGTGTGTACTTTGTTTCAACTTGCCTCCTGTGAAACTCCTTGCTGAGTAATGATGGAAGAATGTATACGGCACTTTGCAGAAGCTAAACAAAGCGAAATAAGCAAAACGTACAAATAGATCCGTTGATGTACATTGTACAGACACAGTTGTAGGTACACATCGCAAGAGGTTCCCGCTAACTACTGCATCTCGTTTCTTGTCAAAGTGCACTGCCGTTCATTAATACAATGGCAGACACAGAAAGCATGAAAAAAAGTTTCTTTTCCACACAGAATTTCTTAGATTGTATACGCGAAGTTACAGAACATGAGTTTATTTCAATTAAATATCGCATAAGGTTAATTGAGTTCGTACGCCATTATGGAATTCCATTAGCATAATTACATCGGCACAACTTCACGTTGGTGAAATATGAATCAGTAAAAATCTAAGATAGCTAGAAATTAATGAGAGATGAACGCACACTTGAATACGTCGGTACATACATACGAATGTATGCATGTCCTAAGATACCTATAGCGCGGTTATCCATGCAAACGATCCATAGGCTCTTTCGCTAACGATCATACACCAAATTACGGGGCGAATCTGGGACATAGCTGCAATACAGCATTTCAGCTGGAATATGAGACATGGCCTAAAGAGTTCTCCGAAGAACGAAACAATTCTCTTGTCCACGAGTCGTTCATTCGGATCGTTAATTCGCAAGAGTAACGAGTCGGTGACGCGACTTTTGCGGAAGCAGTAATTTTTCAATGCCAAAACGGAAGTCGTACCAAAGCACGATACCGAAGCGTTTATACATTCGCAAATAACACGCAACGAACAAGCGGACAATGGGAAATAATAGTAACTGACTGTTAAAAGAGAACGTTGCAATAACACGTTCGAAATATCACTATAAATTCGTAAAAATGCATTCGCAATTGCGCGACACTTTATGTTTCAGAGTCGTTTAGCCGGCCATTCTCTAGCGCGCTCTATATCGTTAAATAGAATACAAATTGCGTCATAGAGCAAATTAGTCCGGTAACACGTTTTCGCTTAATTGCGGCAAATATAGCCTCCCCTCCTAGATACCGGCTACCGAGAGCGCACGTCGTGCGGCTGATAATTCGTGAGATAATTTGCGAAATTTCAGAGTGGATTTCTCGGTATTACAGCAGTCGATATAATTGACGAGTAACGGGCAGTCCATCGCAGCGTGAAATTGAATTAAAGCACTGTCAACCGGCCTCGGTTTGGTACAACTGTTACTACAAATTTGTACGACACGTTTAACAATGTTCACAGCACGACGCCTCGTGTCAACGGATATAATAATCATATACATCGGAAGTTACATCCCGGATCAGTTTGCCCTTATTTTTTCAGGAAATACAATTTATCAGCAAATGAGCTCACACATCGTGTCGTTAACAGCGTGCCGATCAACCTTGTCGTTTAATTCAAGTCGCGGTGACGATATTGCTGTTTAATCATACGTAATTGCATACCGCGCGGTTAGCACCGTTCAGAATGATCTCAATAGTCGTTGAACCGAATATTCGAATCGCGGAATCGCGATTTCGCAGCATCGCAATATTTCCAAAATTTATTTCGTAATCCGAGTAACGCCAAACGTAAAATCAAATTTATTATTACCATTCAAACAACTTGGTGCAAACATTTTTCGGAGATATTTCTACGTAAAACAATTTGATTTTCGAAAACGTAATTACAAGACCAACGAGAACCGCAGTAATGGAATAAAACGTCAAAAAATACTCTGCGCTCGGCGATCGATCTGCCATCGTTAAGTAGAACAAGCAGAGAGTTATGGTACTCATGATATACTTCTATTCCACAAGATCGATTTAAAGTTCGTACATCCCGACAGAGTTCAGACCTTCTGAAATCCAAGGAAACTGCTGAGATTGTGAAATCCTAGGCAACTTCGTACTTTCAATGAGCGTCGATAAAACTGAAATTGATAACAAAGCGAAGTACGCCAAACATTCGCCGAGAACATTCCAAATTACATAACTACTTCTCAACAAATAAATGCAAAATAAAAGAATTATGATTAATCATTTTTACAAGTATTTTTAAATGGCTTATACTCTTATTTAAAATTTGTCCACGAAGAACCTACAAAATTAAGGGCGTACACTTACAAAGGAAGTACTACTCTTCTTTCTCTTAAAAAAACTTGATAACTACGTCTTGAAATTTAAATTAAAACTTAAGAAGTCAAAGAGATGTCGCGGAAAAGTAAATTTGCAAAAATGTTCCTCACTTGGAATTGCCAGAGCAGCATTGTAAAATTTCATTTGGGAATCGCGTGAATAGTAATACGGGTTGTATAAATTCGCGAGAAGCGAATTCTTCTGTTAAAAGAGAACTAACTCAAACCGAGCAGGTCACCAAGTTTTTTAAACGTAACATAGTGCCCGCGTCTTAGCTCGGAAGCAGCCCGAAGATTTAAGTTCAGAAACTTCGAACTTTGTCTAATTACGGCCTGCAAAGATCTTGATATTCGTAGCACTTTGCCCGTTCATCAGTCCAAACACATCAATTAAACTAATAGCTGTACTAAATAATTAGTTTTTAATTTCTATAAAAGATCCTTAAAATTAATAATATAATGCGCATAAATAGCATAAAATAGCGTGAATAAAATCAACTTTCTAAAAACTATGAATATGTAAAAAACGTATCAATTTTACAATACATAAAATGCGTTTTTTTTTAATTGTTACAAAAATTTGTTGACAAAATTTAATTTGCACATTTATTTAGTTACTTATTTATTGATTTTATTTATAAGTCAATTCCAAATTGACTATATAAAATCTCTCTTCACGAAGCATAAATACGAATTTATCGTTACTCTGCAGAAACTTAAATCGAACGCTTGAGGTGCAACGCTGCATCCACTAGTATATAGACACTAAGAAAAATCCGCTTTACGAATTTTTACGATATTATTCCCACCAACAGCATTTTCGTGAAAATTCCCACGATGGCTAGACGGGAATGTAACGGCATGTGCACGTATACAAAACGAAGATGGATATTCATAAGACACGTAAGAACAAAATCAGGAAATATGATTCAAGTAATATTGACGCGTGTCGCGCTTCATTGTTTATGAGCTAGCACAAATATTTCAAGCATCGAATGTCAAACGAGCTGATAAAGCGAAGCAAAACAGAATTATTGTATCGTTACACCGTATATAAAAAGTGAATTGAGACTATCCTTATTCACAAATATACTATAAATGGAAATAATACCGTTTTAACGAAAAAGAGAAAAACCAGAAAACTCCAACGAGACATGTTTACGCATTTTTATAAATAAACCGAAATTAATTCGAAAATATTGAAATATCAATATTTTTAAATAGCTGACAGATATATCGTACATACATTCATAGAGGATAAAAAGTATCAATATACTTTCGTTAAATCGTGCAATATTATCGGAGTTTGAAATTGGAAATTATTCAGAGGGGCAAGCGCGCGAAATTTCCATTTGCCAATAAAATAATTTTCTACAGCCGCGCTAATTATTACATGAAATCATTCATAGTTTCCATTATACAGTTATTCCTATCAGTCTAATATTCACCATAATTCGTTACAAATTAAAAATAGGTATCGGCTTCGACTATGTGAGCAACGATGATGATTACACATTGCAATGAAATAGCAATTCAACTAACTACTAGAATTGTATTTAGCAATAATTAATCGTTCACGCCGGATTTTAATGAAGGATACCCGCAAGAAATCGATAACTTCGTTTCCGTGCTCCGTTCGACGTGAACGCATTTCGGGATTTTCGCTATATCACAACGAGTTATCGTGACGCGAACGATATTTCGTTGTCGGACTCGATAATGTTATCGGTAATACGCTCGCTAACATACCGGAGGGAAACACGCGGTCGTCTATTCGACGGCAATACACGCGTACTCTCTCGTGTACAATCGAATGCAGCCGACAGATAGAGGTATTCGTATCGGCGTATTTAAGTCGAAGGCATTCTCCAATAACAGGAATACGAGCCGCCCTGGAATCCAGCATAAATACGCCATGGCATCTTCTCCTATATTGCTTTACTATTGGCTGAGTGCGGCTCGGAAAAATTCACGAGGGGTTCGTCGTATGCGATTTCTCCTTCGCATCTCGTAGGCCACATACATATCGATAAGCGATAAACGATATGAGTTATACATGCGATAAGAGATGAGAGCAAATATATTTTTTACCTTCAAATAAACATATTTTTCTGAGCACGCGTATACATACGACAGTGGGTCATGACGTTGCGACGATTTTTTCTTAACATTTTATTCGCAGTTCACACAATTTATTATTTAGGATAAACTAGGGTATTATGGCCATACGGAAAAGATGACCATAGGCCATAATTTCTCCAATAATTGATAAATAGTGCATTTTTATAGTCATTCTTAAAGATAATCAATATTTACAGTAGTTCATATGAGTACACTGTGTGTTCAAAATAACAATATTATAAATATTATCTAATATTTTTTCTTTCGACTATCTGCAAAGTTTTGCACGTGTCTGCTAAAAACTGTTATAATGTCTAATAAATTACAGTTAAGCTGCCATAATCAACATTACATACAGAATAAAGGTACGTGAATTACAATGTGACCTATAATTAATACTTTTATTTTCACTATTTATTTATAAATATTATGGCTATCTTTCTTAATATTATGGCCATCTTTTCCCTAAAAATCAGATAAGATGGCCAATGCTTACTTTGTAATATTTTGATAAAATTAAAGTTCTGTTAAGTATTTTCTCTTTAATTTCGATAGTATTTGTTACTTTAAGCTTCAGTGAAAGTAATATCCCAAATATTGTTAAAAAGTAACAAGAATAAATGTATGTTTTTTGCATTTTAAAAAACTATGGCCATCATACCCAAGTTTATCCTACATTATGTTCACTGTATTATTATGTACGTTGTATAAATTACAATGTACACGTATCTTTAAACGATATCAAGGTTGAGGTTTTAAAAGTCATCTGGCGATTGATCGTCCTATCTCATCGTCTTTTCTTTTTCAAAAGAAACTAATATAATTACTTGCTCCGTTAGTTTTAAGAAGGGCCAAAAACATTCAGTTGAACCTCATCTGCAGTTACGCATTCCTGCCGCATGCCAGGTTCTACCCCGATCGCTCGTTGTATAAATTGGTCGCGTTTGAGATGCTTGGAATTTTCTAGAGTATTCAGACGCTACGAGGAGCTGAAAAGTAACATTTTCACCACGATATCTGCTGTAGAAAGCTCGCCTATTATTTCGCTACACGAAAGCTATATTTTAATGTAATGTTTCCAATTCTGCTTCTCTAGCAAAATGCCGGATCGTGTTCCTTATCTTATCGTTTCTGATTTTTTTTTACATATAATGTAAACATTTTAAAACATACAGCAGTTCAAAAAAATACCACTTCACATATCTTTTCCTATCGCGCCAAAGAAAGGGTAATATAATTTAAGCAATAGAAAAGCTCCAATTTGGAAAGAATTGGCGCCTATTTTGAGAGCAGGGCGAATATAATCGGAACATTATTTACATGTAATTGAATTGGCATGATTGCGTTGGTAAGCAGTGAAATATTCCTTAGCGGAAATCGATGAACATCTTCGTTGAGAACTTAATCTAATTGTCGATCAGTCGAGAATCCAGCATGCCGCGGCGATATTATTGCAAAACGAATTCCTTAGAAACGCGGTTTCTAAGATTTAGCTTTGTGCTACGAATTCGTAACGAAAAGAATACGATAATTACGAAACGTCTTAACTCGTCAATGTCTTTAGATCGCACAAATAACGAGCGAGATGAAATTGCCTTCACCGGAGAGTTGCGAAAAATCGTCGACCGCGAGCGACCGCCGTTTTCCAAAGTGAACGGCTTGGTGGCCGCTGTGGTAACGAAGTTCGCGGTATAACCAAGCGGCGATATTTTACAGCGGATAAACTAAACACGATAAAATGCTGGCCGCTTCGTTACAAGCACGGTGAAAAGTTTTCTTTCGCCGTAATTCGCCGCGCGATTTTGCGGCGAGTTTTCTCGTTCCATCCATGCCGCGATATTCCCCTCGCGGTTTCACTCTTTCGTTGACAATTCGTACAGCAATGACAATGCAACCATACAACGTGCTTAATACCATAATTAGTTGTCTCATACGAGACGCTGAAATAAATATTGATGTCCCACATTTCATATTGATATTCAGCAAATCGACGAGTCAATGAACAGATTTGTACACGATTATATACTGCATAACGGATTAGATATCCAAACGAGCGATTATATATGATCAAAAGCTTTGCTGCATATATGGAACATTAAACGGAATTTGTGATTGCATTTGCTCAAATATAATTTAGTGTATTTTGATAAGATTTAAAATGTGTTCACGAGCAAACACGAGATTATTCGAGTGCCTTAATATTGTTATACAGAAACGATTGAAAAAATACAATCGCATAAAAATAGTTTTAAAATACATAATTAATTATCAAGATCTTTCTTCTATTCAAAAGAAATTTGTGTCCAATTAGTATATGCTTTAATGTATAATTTATAACATTATATATATGTTTCGTATACATTATTATAAAAAAATTGAGCTTTGATTTTTTAATAAATAAGTTCTAAATGTCGTTTGTGTATCTGCTAGATATTAAATTACAATAAATGAAAAAGGTTAAATGAAAGAATAGATCTTTATACACATGTACCGGAAACTGATTGTCACGTTGAGCACATAATATCAAAAAAGTGAAATATTTGTTAATCTTTGGGATTCCGTTCCGATTGTAAAAAGGTAGTTGCATTGTTAAGCCCTTTGTCAAATTCTTTATGATCAATTTGTCGATTATGACTTTGGGAGTTTGTTATACTCTGTTGCCCTATATTTTAGGCAGCCGTCAGACCAGTGTTTCAACCGCGCCGTCATCACCTTTGCTCACCAATGTCGTGCTACTTTATCCTTAGCCGTCGTAACAGGCTAGACAGGCAAGATTGGCGTTGCGGCAGGCAGTATCGTGTTCCTAGTATTACTAGCCCTTCTTCTCTAATTTCAATCAAGTCGGCAACGTCGTTAATCCACCCATCCACTTACCGTAACCGCAAGCTTCTAAATCGAAGCGAAACTTTATTTTATCCACTATTATATGAACTTAATTCCATAAAAGCATACTTAACTATATCTGTGGTTATTGGAGAAACCAATCCTATAAAAGTAATCAATAATTCTACGCTATGCATTAAAATTTGTACTAAAATATCAATATTTTAGTTTGAAGCAAAAAACAGCACACAAATAATTAATATATGTATGTAAAAAAATAACACGAGAATAGTGAAAGAGAGACAAAAGGTTTCTTTTCCCGCAAAAAAAAAACTTTTTCCTTTGTCTTTTTCTTGAGAGTCCTTGTATATCTAAATGTAAAGAACATGGAAAAAGATGTACAAAGTTTTATTAAACTTTAATAATTATAATTAGTTTATCATTTGTATTTATCTTCACGGAGCTAAAATAAGCTAAATTGGATTAAAGTCTTGATCCTGGCAACGAGAGGACGGAGATCTATCGACATACCTATAGTAATACTACTGCGAGAGAACTATTGCGACGATCGATCGTCAGGACGATCATGAGGTATAATTCGTGGCCCTCCGCAGAGCGACAGCACTACGGATGGTTTACGACGGGTCGAGCAAAATAATTGCCCGGATTTAATTAACAGTAGTCAACGCCAACGCTCGTCAACGTGGCGCCAGGCTAATAAATAGCGGTAGTCGGCGTGCAGCGACTTGGCCCAAGCGAGAAATGCGTATTTCACAGAGATATACGCGCCACGAATTCTCATGTTCGCGCAGACTCTACAAGTCGAGCAACATTCACGCTCGATTGCGGCACAATTCCGCTTTCTTAGATCGTGATTTAAGAATAAGCGATACGATACTTTCTCACCAAACCGATCTAACCACCAAGTTTTATCGTCGCCTAGTTTGCAGCCAGGTGTGTCAATAAATATCGTGAGCGCGCGAACAACGCTTTAGGTACACAATCCTCTTTCTCGCAGCACACTCGGTTCTAGCAAATGGCGAAACACAATTTCTCTGTGCCTAGCGCACGGTAAAGTAATGATTAAACATTGTAAACGGGTATGTTTGCTCGTTACTGTCTGGCGAGTTTAGCGGTGGCTACAAAACTGGCTTTGTATAATTATGTAAACTGGTAAACTCACTGCATGGCTTGTAAAGTTGAGAGTGTAAGACCATGTCAACTTTCGTTGAATCTCTGGTAATATTATCATTCCAATAATAAATTCGTTAAAATAGCGTTCAGATTAGTCTGTAACTGATTATCAAACATTGTATCTTATACTATTTCGTACATGCAATAAAAATCTCAAAATTTGAAAATCCTAATTTTCGATATCACCCGCCAATAGCAAACAGACTATTGTTCTTACATTTACTATCTTATCTGTCTTGTTTTCACGAAGTATGCATATAATCTAATAAATTCAGCAAATTTTATCGATAAAATTATCATGACCGTGGGCAACATTCTTGGTAAAGTTTAATTCAACGTTTAAACCAAAACGTGGCTCATTTTTTTTCGCCATCGCTACCTCCATATTTCACTGGTTCAATATCGTACGTATAGTTAGTGGGTGTATATGCATATGCATGATACATGGCGATGAATGGTTGTTCGGCGCAAAAAAAAGACGAGGTTAACGGTGAGAATATTCCCTGTTTTAATTATCTCTATTTTAATGGTCTACCACAGCGCCAACGCACAACGGCCAATCTGATGCCAGTGAATGGAGAATGCGGGAGATTATTTCTTTAATTTGCGAACGGTTTTTATCGTTAATGAAATGCCATAGGACGTGCGCAATGCCGATACAAAACGTTTCTTATTGCTGCAAACAGAATGCAAATATCAATACCTCGTTGCTTCCCAATATCTAGTCAAAAAGAATACATAAAACGTCGGTTATTTTCGTTTTCGAGATTATGGGAAAACGTTGCAGTAAAATTTAATTACGTCTGCGAGGTAGCGACGCTGGAATTTTGTCGATGCGAAGAGATTATCCGATAATTTGCGTTGCAAGCGGACTGTGAAATAGAAGCGGAATTGATACGTAATAAAAGCGCATGATAATAATTGCATTCTGCGGCGATGTCGCGCAAAAACTGATTGTGCGCAACATCGTTGCGGTGATAACGACGATGCTTCTCGCATAAAAGAAAACACCCCTCTTAAAAATTCCCAAGAACATTTTGATCGTCTCGTCTATCCGTTTCACGATTTGAAATCCGAGTTACTTCATATAATGCGGTAAACGTCATATCAGGATATCCTACATCCAAACATCATATTCCAGATATCGCATGTATGTACATATGCAGTACATACTGCGTACGCACACATAATTCAGCGGTCCAGATGACAAGTGGGGATGAGAAAACAGACGTTTCCTTTTCCGTCCTGAAATGAAGATAAGTTACACGGAAAACATACCAGATACCAGGTACATATCTACTGAGGATGCGTTATCGTCACGAAACGCACGTCTCTCTTTCTCTCTCTCTCTCTCTCTCTCTCTCTCTCTCTCTCTCTCTCTCTCTCTCTCTCT
>NW_017300245.1:451338-490465 GCF_001594075.2 Trachymyrmex cornetzi
TCTCTCTCTCTCTCTCTCTCTCTCTAAATGTGCTCTGAATCTTCTGTTATGTGCAACGTGAGAAACGTCGCGATAGTGAGAAACAAGGTCGCTCGCAAATAAGATCATTTAACAATTGAAGTACCGATCAATAATAACGATCTCGCTAGATGAGGACATCGCCGTGCCGCGATAGTTTTAAATGGGACTACTTCTCGACTCGACTATTCCCGCTAGACAAACGTTTCTCAATGTGAAGCAGCGGCGAAGATGTTTTCGCTTGTAATGCCATTGCTTTTGTACTTCTCGGCCTCCAACGTTACTCTAGTCATTATTCCGAAATAGCCGTGCGCGCGTTTAATTCGCGCCTCAATACTTAGTGAAACAATGTTTCCCCGATAAAGCACTTTACGATCTCTCGCTGTACTGTCTTCAGATATCTCACGGAAACAGGAAATGGGACGAAGATTTTCACGATGGAAGTAGCGAACAATTATGTTTGAAGGAATGGAAAAATATACCTATTATTATATTCGTATCATTGTACCACGATAATATTATTTGGCGGTTATCTACGAACTCGTAAATCATATATCGAGTTAACGGATGCATTTAAAAAGCGAAAAAGCAGAATAGGAAGAAGCTTTCATCGGTTCGAATCTGCAAAACTTGCAGTCGTTGTTATACATGACGGCGGAAAGTTTACGGCTATCGCTACTACATCGGCGTGAAACAGGCCCAGCATAGTTGCGGGACGAAAGGGCGGAAAAGAGAGGAAGCGGAGCGGAAGTTGAGCCTTTCGCTCTGGCATGCCTGACAAAGAAGCTGAAATCTTCAACATCAATGTTTCACAATAATGGATTTTCCTAGAGAGAGGCCTCCGAGCATAGAATAAAAGTCTGCACAGCGCGGCATATTGTATACAGCTAATATTACGCGATACTTCTCTTTTTAAGTTTTCATAATGTTTCTAACTTACTACAGTTTTTTAACACATATAGATATATTTAGATTTTAATTTATTCTTCGTTGTTTTAAATTAGATTATACTGCTTCTATCTTTTCTTCTACCACACTATCATTTAAAAGTGCATATATGGATGCGTACGTATGTTATGTATGCGTGTATGTGATGTAAATCTATGAGTATATCCGCAGTGTGTGTATTTGAACTCGGATCCATGGGTTCGTTAAGCCCAAATGACTGTGCGGATCAGTCATCCCTGTAGAGAAATCCAATCTCTTCTTCTTTTTTAATCCTATCTTTTTAATTTCAAATTTTCAATTTAAAGAGTTACAATATCATTTTAATATCAACAGTCAAGTTAATGCAAAAAGTAATAAAAATTTAAAAAGATAATATACATTTTATAGCTAAAATTTTGAGACAAATAGGTTCTCTTTCATAATTCTTTCATTTCACGAAATAAATATGTAAATCCAACCATCGGGCTCATTTCGAGATTCAACTTTAATGACAGCTGTATTTTGTCATATTGTACGTCACGATTTAAGCGGTTTTGTTTTGTAAGTGATATCGTAACGCCGCGTAGCGCCGGACCGATCCGAGCAAGATGATTATCAGGTACAAATTTGTAATGCATCATCGAGCAGATGGCGAGGGACGGTATACCCATAAGGAGCAACAGGCTACGCGCAATTAATTGGTGCAATTTACGGCGTCTTAACTCCGTAGCACTATAGTTGCTCTCGATCTCCGATCGGGAATAGGGAGCCGATATAATCCGGGATTACCAAGCAATGATCACAACGTTAGTACCTTATGTTGCGATATGCTATTCGCCATCATGTCACGGTAGATAATATCAAATAATCATTCCTTAATTTCCTATAACAAGCCCATAATAAATAAAATCGATTTTTTCTCTCTTTTCTTACCGTTGTTTTAAAAATAGAAGATAACTTATTATGTCAAAATTTTCAACTATCCTACCATACATTTTTCCTCAAAATATATGTGACCTATATTTAAATTATTATTTCTACAGTAAATCACAAGTTATATAAAATTTATATAACTTGTTTTCTTCTCCTTACGATGATATAACGTCAATTTTATGGTAAATGTATTATTTATTTGAATAAAGATTCTTAGAAATCTATTATGTGATTTGCAGTTGTAAGCAATTTTTTATCGAGCGATATTAAATACCTTAATATAAAATAATATTTTACAATGGATATATATTCTGAAATTTTTAGACATTATTTTGATTCAGATTGTCGATCCTATCTTAAAATTATTATCAAGAAAAGAAATCCACTCATCGAAAAAAAATGTACATTAATACATTAATAAGGTAAAGCAAACATATTGACTGAACTTAATAAATGCACAACATTTTTTGTTCGTCTCATGTCATCCAGCAGTTGGAAGTTTAATTTGTGCAAAATCCCTGCGGAATGATAGTTTCAAAGATGGTACATTATTAAAGAGATTGATTTTGTGTGAGAAGGTATGATCTGGATAACTGGACGACTCTGAACAAACAAGAATGGAAATAGTGAACAAAACACATTCGAGAAGATCATATAAACTTCCCTTACTGTACCTCTTCATTCTCTTTGTCCTCTTATAATACAAGATTACCGTTTTTTCATAAAATCTATTATTACTGTAACTTTCATGTCATTCGCCACGTTGCTAAAAGCATTGTAAAAATTGAGCGTAATCGATCAAATCTCCCGATTTAATATTTCGAATGCGAAAGAAAAATAGAATTTTTCTGTGAACGGTATACCGCATATCGTGAACCACTGTTTGCGGCCTACTTATTAGCGATGATAAAGAGCATTATGCGGGCTAATAAATATTACGTGGCATTAACAATCGCGGTTTTAAATCGACTAGACGAACATTGCGTATGCTAATTCATTTCTCGTCCTGCAATGTAATGTGCCACGTGCAGCTCTGGCGGAGTTTACTCGAGCCACGCGGTATACTGAAGTTTGTATTCCCAAGATTTACTCAGACCCGAGCTTTGTATCTTGTACACATTGCGATTGCAACGGCAGGTGCGATATTGCGTCATGCTATATGCACACAGCAATACGATGCGGTATACTAAGCACTATGGTTTTAGCTTTAATTGCACCTCGTGATCAGATACACGCACAACAGGAAACTCGATAGTTTGGGTAAAAATATAATGGCACCGAGAGTAAGAGAGGGTATTAGAATACAAGCGAAAAATGTAAAGAAACCGAAGCACGATGTCTTTTAAAAAATTAAACGTAACACTTTGAAATGCACAAACATGACCTATACTGGGGTATTCGAAATGTGTGGGAACCCTTTAATATTTCGGAAACTAAGCATTTCCGAAAGAAAAGTTTCATATAAAAGTTATAAGATTTAAAAAGACCTATTTAACGATCTTGTCAGTTTGACCTTGAGTGATGCCGCCAAGGTTAGATCAAGGTCACATCAATCTCTTTAAATAGAACACCTTATTTTTTATTCCGGAATCTAATAACTAATGTCAAGAGCTTTTCAAAACGCTGCAATAAAGTTCTTTTTTATTGAGTACTTTTCGAGTTATAAGGCTTTCAAGTTACAGTACCGCCATCATTAGTATTACTTAAGATGTCCGATCGACCACTAAAACCTCTTAAATGTTGTTTAGGGTAATGTCCTTGGATAACATTTGTTAAGATCAAGGCGATTAAAGGTTTTTCCAGTTATTTTCATTTTTGTATAAAAATGAAAATAAGAGAAGAAATCTTCAATGACTTTGATCTTGATCCTGCAATTTTTGTCTGAAGCATTTTTTTCGGAAATGCTTAGTTTCCGAAATATTAAGGGGTTCCCACACATTTCGAACACCTTGTATATGTAAGTACAACATAATTTCCGTAACCAGATACATGTATAAATTAGAACTAATATAATAGAAAACTTTACAGGTTACAAGCATAAAAATTATGTTACATTCCTAGTTTTTTTTAATACTGTGCATAAAGCTCAGAGTATAATTATATATTAATATCTAGCATCATTGTCTCGCTTGACAGCAACAATTTGCATCCGGTACTTTAGATATAAAGTTTTTATACATTTATGTAAGAAAGACCAAAGTTATAAACTTCATAATGAATATTACCTCCACCCGTAACACTGCAAAGGACAGACGTCTTTTATTGCGTCAGACGGTCCAATAATTTTCTAATGCTTTTTCTCTGTATTTGCCGTTTCTTCGAGAAATTGTTGCATAAAATAAAGAAAAAACAACATTTTATAAAATATCTCCTAATCTTTATTTATAAGATATAAAATTCTCCTAATATAATACTTCATAACTCAGCTGTTGTCCTCGAATTCGTGTCAATGATAAACGAGTGCCAGATTGATCTGAACCTCATTAACTATAAAACGTGTGACATAGTCAAACCTTGAAGAAGGTAGCTGAAGTAGAATGTAAGTGGAACGTTCTAAAGATAGTTGCTGCACAGGCAAGTCGAGGCAACGCCTGTTAAAGCGGAACTAGCAAGGCGGGATCATCGCGACGCTCGGTCTATCCGCATTGGGAATAACTACTTACAAAGTGAAACAATATGTGCTACGTCGGCGCTTCAAACTCCCACAATAAATACACGACCGTGCATCAATTTATTCTACTGTCGTCACTCGGGACATAGAATACAACGGACTGACTCTATTGTATCATTGATATTTTCACCTAGATATGTATAATCATAAATCTCTTCTTTTGTTGAAAACTCTCTTCGTGGTGAAAGTTATTTATTGAGTATAAGTTTATTAATATGTTACAAAGCATCAATATAAAAATAATTTCAGGAGCATTCTCTGATCTAGAATCGAATCCTTTTAATTCATACAGTTTAACAAGAGTCTTTTTATACTGAAATTAACAAGATTTTGTTATGAGGAGTTAATGAAAGATTTAATGCTGAAAATTAGGAAATCACAAAAACGACATTTTTCCCAGAAAAGTCGATTCTAAGTTCATTAAAAGTTCTTAAAATATCTTTCTGGTTAAAGGTTACTCTATGTATACTTGTAGACTGACGTTACGGACGTTGGATCTTTTACTTTTACTACATAGTTTCGTCCTTTGAGTTATCCAACGAGCTTTGAAGCGTTGAGCGAGCTTACAGTGCCAATTCCTTAATCTATATAGTATGGTACTTCCCGAATCATGCCACACCGTGAATCCTAGCGGTGAGACGTGAATGAAAGGGAAGTCTGAGAAACTCGGAAAACTCATTTCGTGTGGTACATGCTGAAAGAATCGGCAGCAGCTATTACACTCATGGCGCACGGACCACCTTCCGCTTTATCTCCTGAAATTCTTCTCAATGGAGCCATTAACCAAGTATGGGTCAAGATAACTAGCTTGCTGCCCGAGGAAAGATTTTTAGAAAACAACATAGATTAACGTTGAAGGGAAGAAAGGTAACGATGGAAACGAAAGGTATCCTTAACAGCCCCCGTTAGGGTACTGACGACGGTAGATTGGAGGTAGTTATGGCGAACGATGGAGCCCTGGGTAACATCAAAAGTATAACCGACCGAATTTCGCCTGCGATATACTGATAACGCCTACACGAAAATGTTTGTCCCTCGTCTTTTCCTTCCCTCGTAGTTCCATCCGATTATGACGACTACTGATCCTCACAAATCTTCAAATTGATCATCACACCCTCCTTCGCTCTTGGTTTTTTCACATAAATACTGAACGAGAATAGAACCTGTAGAATGTATTTTTAATCTCTGATTTTTAATCTCGTTATTTTAAGGAAATTTCTTTGATGAACCAATTCCTGCTTTAAAAAATTGTGTTTTAAATTAAAATCTTGAAAAAAACAAAGATACGTTTTTAAGAAATAAAATCCGACCGAGTTAATGTAACAACATAAATATAGTAGAAAGCGTCTATGATCGGTCAAAGTTGGATATTTCGAATAATATAATATCCTTGGTTCATAAATTTAATTTTAATTGTGTTTAATTGTGTTCAGATTGATTGTATTTAAATGTCCGAACATCTCGGCGCACAGTCATATTTGAGATAAATTAAATTCATGAACCAAGAATATATTATATTATTCAAAGCATCTAACTTTGACCGATCCTAGGCGCTCTTTACTATATTTATATACGGTTTTAATTCATATATTTAAATAATTTTCTACTTTTCTACAATGTGGTATTATTAGTTATTAGCTAATATATCTCAGTTTTTTTTCCGATTTTAAAAGTTGTAACTAGAGCATAATAAAACGCTTATCTACTCGTCATTGAATGTGCGAAAGAGTCAAGCTCGATGAGTGATGTTCAAACTACCGATGACATCCGGATATGTATAGAAACCGCAGTGGCTTGCTCACCCCCTAACGAGGGTTAACGCAAGCCGCGGTCGATATAACGGAGAAGAGTATTATTGTTCCGAGTAGTCGCGCGCAGGACGGGATATAAAAGTCGCATCAGTCTCGATTTTCTACATCGTAGAAAACTTTTGCTCGGCCACTCGTCGTAAAAGCGATATACGTCTTTCTCTGCGTTAATATCCGTAACGGAGTCTCGCGACGAGCATCTTGCGACGCTCCCCGGTGTAAAATGTGTAGAAATATGACTTCTGCGAATTTATTGGCTTATAACGCTGACTTGGAGATATATCTGTTAGGAATCAAGTGGTTTATTGGGTTACGTTGAAACGATTTCTGTACGAAATTTCCAAACGTAATCTAATATTGCTCTATTTCATTAATCTTTAAGTGCCGATCACGATAAAAAAAAACGATTCGTCTTTGAGAATTTCATTTATCGAATTAATGTATATTAATTATAATCTAATAACAAAGTAACGGCTATTGGGAATTAGCGCTGTACAAAGTGCGCGATAAATATGACTGTCAACACTATTTCAAATATTTGACTTTTAATTAAGAATAATTAATATATACATGTTTTTCGGCTAACTTTTTCGCCATCTTCAGTACATACTACGATTGTTCGACGAATTGGATGCAATAGGTGTAAAAATTACATGTCACTCCTTGTATATTTAATACCAGAAATGTTTCTCTCTGAGGTAATCAATCATCCTACTATAAAACACAATCAGTTGGATGATGCCAGAAAGATTAAGCAAATAGACAATTTGAATCAATTCACAGAAAATGAGATCGTTCATAATGTAAATTAACAACACTCACCTCCATTGAAACATTGCTGATAAACGTCAATAATATAAAAATTTTGTCATATATTAAATACAATATTAAAAAAAAAATAATTTAATTTAAACAGTAAAATTTGTTCTTAGCTATGTAGAAATGCAAGTGTTGTTCTGTCAAATTTAAAATGTGAGACCGTTCTATTCAAAGGTGTCTATTGAGTGTCATATATCAAACATTGTTAAGAAAGATATAAACATTAAAGCAACTTTAAGATAGATTTATATGTTTTGTCCAAGAACTCTGTGTCTCTTTATAAGTTAACGCCATTATTTTATTGCTTAGTGTAGCATCACCGACATTAACCTTTTGCTGTAGTTTCATTCAACGTTCAAAATTTCGATATCCTTCCAATTAAAATCGTAATTATAATGCAATCAATGCTCCGTTATTACTGATTTTGTAATTGTGGCTCTTCGGATGTGGTTTTTGTGTTCGGAAATTCTAGTATTTAGTTGCCTAAGCATTTTCCCAACATAGGTTGCATTACAATTATTGCAAATAATTTTATAAACTACATTGCTTTTAGATAATTTTGAAGCAAATCTTAATGAGCTTTTACAGTATTGTTAAGTTTATTCATGCTGAAGAACGAAAGCCTCATGTTCAAATCTTTAGCAATGTTCTTACGTTTTCCAGAAATGTGTTCAATAAACGGTATTGTAAACCAAGAAATTTTATCTCTATCTTATTATTAGATGTTAAATCTATTGTTATTTTATATTGAGGTTTTTTTTATTAATGAGGCTCTTTATTCTTTCAAATATGGTATCAAAAATGAGTTTTAAAGATATTCATTATTTAAAAGAATTTCTATAACTAATTCAAAATCTTTTCTTGAAAATTTTCGATATGACAACAAAAAGGTTTTATCGGCAAGGCTTATTATCATGCCCTTGTTTTGAGAGAGGATACCGAGACAAAAAATTTAAATATCTTCCGGAAAATGTGGGTTTGTGTAATGGTACCAATCGAAAATTATCCTGTTGTCGGAGATAATAATTATGATATCCACAAAATGGATTTTATCATTTCCGACTTCGAGAGTGAATTGTAATCTCGGATAAAACAAATTAAATTTATCAAGCATTACATTTGTCATCGTTGTTGGTACTAGCATGACTATATCATCCACGTATCTATAGAATGATCTCAAAATCCAATGTCTCAAGCACCCTCGTCTCTCATATCTAAAGGTCTTGCATATCTAAATTGGCTATCACCGGAGAGAGAGGTAAACCCATTGGTATACCAAATTTTTGTTGATATACGCATTTATCGAATGAAAAGTATGTAGAATTTTGTACGAACCAAACTGCTCTTATGAATTCGTTTTTGGATATTTTGCATTTTTGCGATATAAAGTTCCACCTATTGGCTATACTCTCAATAGCCAAATTTATAGGGATGTTAGTAAAAAGTGAAATCACATCTAGTGAAATTAAGCTAAATCAATGCATTGTCAATATGTTTATCTATAAGTTTGTTCACATAGTCAAAACTATTTTTTATGTAGCAGTTGGAACACAAAAGGACAAAACGTTTTGTAAAAATTATAGAGCGGACTATCGATGGATGACACTATTAGTCTAATGTATATCATATATAATTTCGCAAATATCTTTGTGAAAAACTGTAAAGATTCATTATTAAAGATCTTATATTTATTTGATATTCTATCACCTTAAAAGAAATCCTGATTTATCATTTAATACACTTCGAATTAACTGTCCTCAATTGCTAAAATTCACAATATAGTAAATATGCGTAAAAAATTCTCAATTCAAAATAAAGTGCTGATAATAACGAATAATAATCCGAAAATATAATGCATATGAAATATCATAAAACAGTATGTTCACGCAACACATTAACCAATTATCATGCAGCATAGTGATGTTTATCGAAATTCCGTGATGCCTATTAATTATCGTCCACGCAATTCCAGGAAATTTTATCGGTGCTCGCGCCTCCTGACACAGTTTAGAGAATATCGAGAAACATTTCCCTCCAATGTTTTCCAAATTGAAACGTTTTACATATGCAACGTGCCATTAATGTGTTTTCTATTTCGAGTAAATCCATGATCCGATTTGAAGTGCCACTGCTTTATGACCGAAAGTAATTTATATATAAATCTGGTCTCGCGCTTTCGTAGGAATACACGAATGGATTAAATTGAGTTGGATGAATATAAAATGTTGTAAAAAAAAAGCGTCAATTGCGCACAATGAAGAGTCGAGGACGATTCCGAAACATTTTCAAAAACGTTAACTAGCGTGCGTACATGCGTATGTGTATATATGTATGTGTGTTATAAAAAAAAAGACACGACAAATCTCGTTGGAAAATAACGGTGAACTCAATTACACAGTCGACAACAAAGGCATGAGAATCGAATACTTTTTTACTCGTGGTTGAACACGATTCTTTACAAAAATGTGGTGATAGTGACTATGTTCAAAGACTAACTAACCGTTTTTTATTACCCAGCTAACTATTCGCGTTCCATGCATAATTTATAGGTTTTATCGAAAGGAATTTCCCATTCTCTTCTACACAGATGATGCAATTAATGAACCGAATATTAAAGCTATTATACTTCGCTCTAATGCGTACAAGCAAAACCTCAGACATTTCCTTCAATCTAAAAATACCCGTCTTTTTTCAAACCACATCGTCAAAGAGTAGATATATATATATATATATATATATATTCAAGGACTTTATTATATTACAATTTTTGTAATTTTTCTAAAGTATTTTGAATGTCTATCTTATTGTTTAGATAACAGATGATTTATTTACATTGGCAAATATTTTTTAAGTATTGAAAAAACAATCTTTTCGCGACATTCAAAAAAATAAAAGCGAAAACAAAATCGTACAAATATAATAAAAACCTGTACTTTACTATATATGTAACGTAACATTTATTAAATTTGTCACAAATACTTTGAGATTTTGGGATATTTCAAGCGGTACGTGTACAATATCAGTTGTACGAATTATAAATCGATACAGTTTATAAATTTTCTATTTTACGATAGTCACATTCGTGCAAATATTCTCTCAGCAGTAAAAATAAGAATTTACACACACCTGCCCCGCACATTGTGTTATTGATCAAAACATAATTCTAGGGAATGCAATACACAAACGTAAAGCGCGCGACCGTGATGGCGGGTGCGCACGTTATTAGATGATATTGTGAATTATGCGCGATGTAACTTGTGCCTGCAAATCGGCCGTAAGGGAAATAAATTCAGTGCATTGACCTGTCAGCGATCCGTTGTTGTTTCGACGAGAGGAGTATCATCGACGCCCGGGCGAGCAAGAGTATGTCGGATGAGCTGACCCAAATTTGTAGCGTATCGTCACATTCGCGATCGAGAACACTAAACGGCAAATGTGTCGTCGATGTTTTAGATTTAAATGAATTCCGATGCCAATACCAGGCGCCGATTGCTCTCACATGCTTTTCTACCTACCACATGGAAACGTATAAGCGGGTGTTCCTCTGTGGTTGACGTTAAAACACTTTTCCGTTTGTCGATTTTCCACGAGAAGCGAGCGGGCTTTAGCTGCCATGATACGCTATACGTTATATGCGATCGCACCATTATCTCTCGGGACATATCAATTTTTTTCAGAAAAGATTTTGCAAATAAATCGAATAAATCGATACATGAAAAGCGTCACAACTCAAAGCAACGATAGCGCAAAGCTACGATAACGCAATTAAAAAGGAAAATAATTCTGTTACTGATGTCCGTGTATTAAATGAGGAACAGTTCATAAACCTGTGAATTCATTCTCTCCCAGCTATCATTTCGATAGAAAAAGTGCCGATTTTAATTTATCAATCGCTCCGATATGAGCATTTGAAGAATCTGTTTTTCATCTGCGCGCTATGCTTGCAATTCACTTTGCTTGTCTCTCACATATTTGCATCCCCATGCCATTGCAGGATTGAATCGCCGATATAGACCGCGCCTACTACGGATTGTCGGAATGAAATTAAAATCAGAGATTTGCGGTCGAGAGGTCTGCAAACCCGCTACGGCGAAAACACGTCGAATTCCGATTGCGGGAAATACCGAGCTGGACAGAGGAATCGTGGAGAGGACGCCGCCGCCGCGCGCCGCGTCGGCTAGGGCAATTCGACCAATTCGGGAATCAGCTGCCATTGCCATTCCCGCTGCCAAGTCAGCTCGGGAGGGAAAATTGAATAACTCTCCTCTTCATCTTCGGCGATGCTTGCTTTCAAGAATGACTCGGACTGCGCGGGCGGCGACTCGCGACCATGTTTACTCGGACGACACAGATTCTCGGCGATACCTAACTGAATTTAACCGTTTCGCGTTTGCAGAGTGTTAATATATTTGAAGGTCTTCAATCGCAAAATTTGTAATAGATACCGCTATTTCCGACGCTTTAACTAAGAAAATATTTAGTTTCAGAAATTTATGCATATATCTAGACTCACCATATTTTAATTAATATTAATCTACATTATTTTCAATAACTTATTATATCGTATATAAATGTCAAACGACATTTTCATATGAGAATAAATTAATCAGTCCAATAGAAATGTGTCTTGCATGTCAAATTATAATTTATAATTAAAGATAAGAACGAGATAATGCTCGTGTTACGATTAGGTTTATTATATAATATAGTTATTTTATAAAAATATATCATTTCAACACAATGGACATTCTTACATTCAATTCAATAATGAAAAAAATGCTATAACAAAATGGATATTAAGAAATACAATGAAAAGGAAGACCATACCAATAACGAAACTAATTACCGCTTTTTACATAGAGCTTTATAAAGGTCTTATCGAGCTGCTGTTATTCAACCATTTCTCTCTTCGCCGTCGACTTATTTCTCCATTTCTCCATCTTCTCTTTCTCTCTGCCTGCCTTTGCCGTAAATCCAAATCCAATATGACGCGGAACATGCCACGCGCGCGAAACAAACTTATCTGCGCCCCAGTAAAGTTATTCCACTACAGTCGCACGAAGATGGTTCACTTATTGCCGGGTTAGTAACATAAATTCAAAGTCTCGCAAAGATCTCAAGGCCTACTTCAAATATAATAAAATAAAAAGTATATATAAGGTACCTGAATCGAATAAAGCTCACCTAATTTATTTTATTTTTTAAACATTTTATTTACGAGAATATTGAAATAAACAAAATGAGAATCAAATCTTTATTCCATTCACTCACAAAAATAAAATATATCGTTTATGTAGAACATTTGTAAACAAACCAAAATTTTTTTAAGCTCTGACATTAGGCCTTATTACATACATATAATAAGACCCAAATTAAAAATAAATAAAGAAAATAAACATTATCTCTCTAAATTAGTTTTAAAATGATTCTTAATCATAAAAAGGAAATTCCTTGGGACTTTTAATCTCAAACATTATATACAATTATCTTTAATTTTGTCTGTAATTAACTCTTTAATCTTTGGAAATTTCTAGCAATTTAAAAGCAATTTTAGCTTTTTAAAAGAATAGCAGCTTTGAAAATCATTATTCTCTGGCGTAAGCCCCATACATAACAAACAAATAATAATAACTATAATAATCACTTAGGTAAGCCTTATTTAATAAATACATTGTTTAAAAAAAATATTCATACTCATTTCACACAAGTTTTTGTTGCGTTAAACAAACGTCTTGCTACCGATTCTAATTCTTTAATTCCTTTTTATCTGCTTCCTATGATACCTCTTTTAAACATATACTGCAGGCACAAAGCACGTTTCAAAGTAATAAATTTAAAAGTGAGCCTTATTTAGTGTTGAACCTTATTTGGTTCAAGTACCTTACACGATGTAAGATGCACGTAATTACTCTTGAAAGCTCCTTTTCTCTTTCTCGCTAAATGAAAAGATTAAATCAAAGCTAAGGAATCGCGTACAACCGTCTTAAACAAAATATTTGAGGAATAGTTTGATTCTTAACTTTATATTACAATCAAAATTGCGTAGCATTTGGATAGATACTTTCTTCGAATCATTTTAATTGAAATAAGTAAACATCATACAATAGTTATCTTAATATATTGAAATGCTAAAATTCCATATATAAAATAAATGTCAAAAAAATTATAACTTCCTGCTTTATATGTAACTCTTGTTTTAAAGATAGATTTAATCTTACTATGTATTGTAAAAATTAAAACTCGATAAGAGTAAAAAATCGACGCCTCGAATACGAATAAATATGCATATAAAATTAAACTTCATTTATAGTAGCTGCATAGAGCTTCATGAAACATATACAACACTCGAGAATACATTTTCTCGCGTAACAATATAATAGAATATAATGTAACGTTATTCTCGCTCACTTTTATCGTCGATGCTTCTACGAATAATGTTATTGACGTGGAAATGAAATCCTGATAGTGTAGCATGATTGTGCAAATTATAGCCAGAAGGGATTGGTCACGCATCCAAAGTCACGGGCGTGCAATGACCAGAGAGCGTACGTCTATCCGAAGGATACGTCTCGTCAGGATTGAGGCTAACCGGGAGGATAAGGTTTTGCCGCTCGATCTACCGGAATACTAGTCCGGAACCTGGCGGATGCACTCGCTGTCTCTATAACACGGTTCTCTCCCCTGGGGACCGCCGGACACCGGGTCTCGACGACATTCCTGCATACGTGCCTGTATTAAGCTCAGCCACGCCGTGCGCGCGCGAGTTGCACGTTCTGTCGAGGTATGTACGTATGCAGCTGTCTTCCTCCGAGCGCGTTCATCTGGTTGGACACTCGCCAGAACCTCTATTACATTCCGACTAATATCCGAACGTGGTGGACCCCACGGCTATACCACGCGAATCGCCCGAATTTACTGATATTCGCTTACGTGAAGGCGTTCACCACGCGGTATTGTCATGAGTCAGATCGATTGCGCTTTTCGCACAATATTGTCATGTTCTAGCTTTTTAAATCTTATATAGAGCTTCTCCCTCATCATGAACGTGCCCGAGAACAATGTAAACGATACACAGCGACTGCACGTACGTGAGAGATCTTGGAAGACCTCGCTCGTTTGAAAGGTGCATGGTTGAATGGACGTGGGGTGACCGATAAGTCGTCCACAACTCGACTCGAGAGACCCGTGCATTCGATCTCGTGTCGTGCACGTACGCGTTAAGGGCGTCGCACGGTGACCCGAAAAAGAAAGCATAAAGACAAGTAGGCAAGTTTGAGTTGGAAAAGGGCGGACCGACGAAGGGTCCAAATAGCATGTACAATCGACGTATCAATCGTCGGTGGGTCGAGGGGAGCGTGATATGCACGCAAGATATCTCGCGAACTCGGGCGACCCTGGTTTTTATGTCGCGAGAGAGAGAGAGAGAGAGAGAGAGAGAGCACGAAAGAGAACAAAAACGTATACTTTTGCGCAGAGATTAAATGACTGTTGGAGGGATAGAATATTCGAAGCGCTGTATATTTGAATTGCAGATAACCTACTTTTGCAAACTCCACTTAACTTCACCGGAGGAGAGGATTCGTCGAGAACGTTACTACGACGTAAACTCTAATCGAATGATCGAACATTCTTCGCGTTTCCTTTAAAAGTAAATTGCGTCGCGAAACGACTGTCTCCACTGACTCTACGTTCACCACTCACCAGATTTTAATTTTTGTTGCGGAAAACTCCATCTTTCCCAACTGTCGTAGAAATATTCTTTTAAATAACGCTGATTGTACCGCCAAGCAGCGCTCTCGGCATTTAATATTCGAGATGGTTGTCGCAATTACAGAATGCGCTATCATTATACGCGCGTTAACTTTTGCATAATTTCTCCTGCCGAGCTCTGCTTGCAGTTAATTATGATCATTACGCGCGAGTAATCGCTCGCAGGAAAAGTGGACGACAAATCTCGCTTGAAAATTTCATCGCGCTACCGTCGCGTGTAATAAGCTGACATTTCAAAATTTCGCTGTGTTATCATTGGTTTCCTCCCGCAGAAGTATATCGCACACTCGTATCTTCTCTAGGCAATCAATTCGCGTTACTGACTCAACGTTAAATCTGAAATTCAAGGATATTATCGCGTCGCGTAGATTATGATTGATTTGATTTAAAAGACAGGGTCGGAAGTGGCGCGGAGAAGACATATGACGGTCGAACCATTACGAAAGAACCAATAAATCTCTCTATTATCTACAAAGAAAAGTAATATTTATTTATATCGTCTACTAGGAAAGTAATATTTATTTATTTATATCATCTTCACAATCTTTCTCTCTGTCATATACTGAATTAAAAGCAGATGACATTTTATTCTTGATGGATTAAAATCCGTTTTTGCAAAACAATATCGAAGATACCCGGTTTTTCTCTCAGCTTTCATAGAGCAACGGATTATAGAGCCAGATGTTTGTACAAGAGATTCGGGGAGGCACACTATACTAGGCTTAGCAAACTGTCATAAATTTTCAGGATACAGGGCTTAAAGTATTACCCAAGCACGCGCTATCCTCTCGGAACATTTTCGGAGTAGACGAATGGTCAATATCATCTACTTCTAAAATAAGATTTTGTCATTATAAATAATAAATATTGTTGCAAAATCATTATTACAAAAGATTTTTTACATACAGTGAAACAAAATATGCCTCATTTCAACTTTGTTGAAAATCGATTTCAGCTACACAGAAAAATGCGTAAACGGAAGCAGAAAATATTTAAAAAGTTTTATATAAATCAAGTAATAATTTCAATATATGATTATTTAATTAACTAAAAGTCAACGATATCGTCCTTTCTAAGATGAGATCTTTTCTAAGATGAGAAAACCTTACAAAAATATGACTGCAATGATAGATAATAATAAACAAAACGTCGATGATAAATCCCTTTTCACCACTTTTCCGATCCTTTAAAAGCAAAGTTCACTCGGTGTAGCAATATAAATCCAGAATCACTTTGGAATTGGACAGCCAAGACTTATT
Source organism: Trachymyrmex cornetzi (assembly GCF_001594075.2). Classification (NCBI taxonomy): domain Eukaryota; kingdom Metazoa; phylum Arthropoda; class Insecta; order Hymenoptera; family Formicidae; genus Trachymyrmex; species Trachymyrmex cornetzi. The sequence goes on from NW_017300245.1 coordinate 467,544, forward strand.
CGAGATTAGCAACCGTGAAAGATATGATTTTATGCGGTTACATCCAAGCCGCCCAACGAGATGCTTGGCGAATTCAGGAGGAGGAGGAGGAGACAGTCGGGCGTAATATATGCACTTTCCAGCGAAGGATTATACGTCCTTCCACTGTTTATTTGCTCCGTGTACTACTTAGAACCCTGACATCTACCGTGTCGCATTATTATTCATAGGCTTTCTCTTTGCCTCTCTCGGAAGTCTCGTCATCCTGGGCGCATCTATTGATCCTTTTTGCGCGGGGCAATTTTTCCTTTTTGTAAATAATATAATTCAATGCTCTCTATACGTGTGTATAAATAATTAATTGCCTCAAGTTGCACCACTTCGTTATTCTTACAACAAACCAGTAAGTATAAACCACAAGATACATAATTGCTGATCGTAAAACACAGACGTGGATACTATCTACTGGCATCCGAGTATCGAACGAGACGATAAACTATGTCTCGTTTTTCCACCAATGGCTGGGAGGGTAGCTTTCATCGAGCGGAAGAATCGAATAAAAACGACACATGTTTCTCTCATCGTATCCAGATAAATAGGTTAATTGCGTATAATTAATTAATAATACGGGAATCTCGTTCGAAAATTCGTAAATAAACAATTATACAATAGAATATGTATATATATTAAATATATATATAAAATATACATAAAGCTTTATCGATCAAATACATTGGTAATATTCAATCGTCTGCTTGCGAGCCACTTTCACAAGAATTACAATTAACATGTCAGTTGAATTTCATAGTGTAGATGTCGAATGAAATTCGAAACTACCGAAGAGGAAACTGTCGTAAGTTAGCAAAACGATCGGGTAGACGACGATTTAGCCGTCCGATTGACTACTGTACGAGTGCCTTGAATTTCTATTCGTCACTCCTCAGGAGACCCGGACAAGAAAGCTGACACAGATTGCGCGTACTAGGATCAATACGCGGATTCAAAGCAAATAGGTTAAAGTGCTCAACATCCATCGATACCTCGATCGATACATCGCACGCGAACATTTAATACGATACTCATAGTTGTTAAGTTCTGGTAGTTGTCTACTACTATTCATAGTGCGTTGCAAACGTAATAACATATAAAGGGTAAAGAAAGAGGATGTGATATGATCGTAATGACCAAAATGAAAAAGCGTTACGGCGAAATGATAAATTCTATTCACAATAAACAAATCTTTTTATAATAAATAACAGGCTCAAATAGACTTCTACCTGGCGCCTAGTTAAACGATTCTACTTTACACTCGGCATTTCCGTGTTTTATAAGACATTAGATCGAAAGACACAATGAATCTTTTTACTTCGTAATCAAGACTTACACTACTGTATAATTCATGAACGATACGAGTAATATCTAATTGGGCTACATTTATCGCATAACGAGATTCATAGTTGTATGCTAGTGATACATCAGCAATTTTCCTTGATGTATAAAATCGGTGAATATACATAGTTTCTCGATTATTTTCTTTTCACTGCATATACTGCGGAGAAAGAGACATCTTAAAATATTCAAGTAAGAATATGGATGATGTTACGTTAATTTGAGACGATAGAGGGAAAAATAGTATCCTCGTAAGTATTACAATAAGATGCCAATTATGTAGACAAATATGTGAATAATAAATAAAAATTATGGAAAAAACCTTTTAAACAAAGCAAAAATAAGACATATATAAAAATATTATAAAAGTATTTTTAAGTTGAAGCTAAGAATTTGTATTTATAGACATGTATATACTATGTTAAGAAGAATCAAAGTTAGAATATTCGGCGTTCAGATATTTAGTTCAATTTTACATAAACTTCTTGAAGAAAATAAGAGAGAAAGAGCGAGAGAAAGAGGAAAAAAATTCCTGTAAAAGATAAAATACCTCCTGTTGCGAAAATGAACTATATATATATATATATCGAGATTATTTAATAATTATATAATACATGAATAACTTATAGCAATTTAAATCGCAATAATGATAAATTAGGATTTCTACTGAGTTTTCTGGCAAATTACATATGCACAACGGGAATATTTTGCAGTCAGTAACATATCCTCTATCCTTTTTAAGCTAGCCTCTTGAGGTTTAAACTTACATTTATGCAAATATAAATAGCATTTAAGTCGACACCATTTATGAATAGTAACGAGAACCTCTCTACTCGTCTCCGTAATTAAAATATTACCGTAATTACTCGCGAACCAGATTTTAACGCAAAGAAAGATTACACTTTGAACTACACGAAAACGTAGATTGTGAACGGTCGGCAACCTTAGTGAAAACTTTCCCTCCTACCTTGTTTCTCTCTGGCATGACTCCATATCTTCCGAACAAAAAAGAAACAATTGTCGTCCCAACGAAATTTAGCGAATCCTTATTGTTATCTGTTCTATGCATCGTTGACATTCGATGAGAAGGGGAGGAAGACAGAAAAGGATAAATCACTGAAAAGCAAGTAATAATTACCAATGTTAATTAACAAGCAATTGAATAAAGGACCTCTAAAGATTGGCTAAATATCGATAGAAAGCGGAAAAGTAAAGAGGGTAGGAAAAAAGAAGAATGAGAGACAAGGCTGAGAGAATTATTCTCTCTTGAAATGCAAATTCATTGAAATGAATTCCGACGCGATGTAAGACTGTCGCAATACTCTATGCGAAGATAAAAGAGAACATCTCCCTGCTTACCCATCAAGAAAGAATTTTTCGAGTTAATTTTCTCGCACCGCCGAATGATCCCTCGAATCCTCCGAACGGGTATTTATATTTTCGTCGGCCCGTTGACGAACCTTCACCCCTTTTCTCCCTTTTACTCCTTTTAGGTTGGTCTCATTTTTTCTTACGACTTTTTTACTTCAGCCACCGATCTTAAAAGAGGAGAGACACAACCAATTTCCTACAGTTGTAACTATCGCTACAACACGCACTTAGCAATTATTGTATCCGCTACAAATTGGATTAATTGATTTATTCCATTTAGAATTTTTATTCCATTTGAAAATTACACAAACAAATCATAAACGTTGCTCTTTTAGATTTTCTAATTACCATTAGTAACACGAATTGCGTAATGAGCGAAATGCTCAATTCTATATCACTTATAAAAATGAGACAAAGAATGTCGATGCAAAAGAAATTTTTCTTTCTTGTCAAAATTTTCTCAAAAAATAGAGAAACGACAAGACTCAAAGATCCGATAGATATTTGCACAATCGCTCTCGATATTTTTTTTATTCCTAACGCCAAAAAATACGAGAGCTACCCGTATAGTCGTCCGATAGATAGCAAACATACGCGCTCTCATCGCGGTCCAGCCGCGACGAAATCGATATGTCGAATGCGACGCACGTCGATTCCAGAAGCGCTTTTCACCCACTCGCCCTCTGTCGCGTTCGAGTTCTCGTTCATAGATTTCCAGTATCTTCGGTATCTGCGATACGAGATTATGTATCGTATGTTACGCGGGACATAGACGAGGCTTACGCGAGGACGCGCTCACGGACGACGCTGATCTAGGCGACTGGCTTTATGCAAATCATATTTTACGGGATATGGGCAAGCGCCATCTGTCTGATGGAGAATCAAGAAGGGTTAGTCCGGGACCAGAAATCCTTTATTTAATAGCGGTATCTCATGCTACCATACTTCGAACGGGAATGCTCCTCGTCAAATCGTAGATTGACGACAGAATGGCGTTAAAACAATTTATATCCTCCCTTACGGCGACAGGCTTTTCTGGTGGGTGCTGTTAGGATGATAGGGAACTAGTCCTTAATTCACGGATTACATTCCCCTAACTGCTACATTTCGCCCAGTCTTTACTGTCAATCTGCCGTAGCATTTTTCTCTTTGTATCAAACTCTCTTTTTGTTTCTTCTTTCTTGATTGTATGCAACATGATACTAGTTATATTTTCACCCACATTAATGAATAAAGATTGATATAAATAGTATCGAAATTTTTAACATGCATAACATGCCATGCATTTTAGTGCAAATGAATAGTACAGATTTTTTCTCGTTAATTATGTTCAAAAACAGCAAATCCAGAAATTTTTTAACATATTATAATTGACGAGAAAAAGTTAGATATTTTAACGTTTATTGGCTGTATTTCGGCTGAGATGCTTAATCTTTCTTATACTATCCAGCCATCCAACTGATCGTATTTTGCTCTCCAAGAAAGTATGATTGACCACCTCATGTGGAAATATTTCCGGTATCAACTCTATCAAGTTGGTAGATTATTAAGTATGTAATTTCTTCACTTAATCGCCCTTTGTACTGAAAATGGCTAAAAGGTCAGCCAAAACATGTATACTTATTTTTGAAAAATTAGATATGTAATTATATTCTGATGACATTTATATTTATTGTGCACCTTTTACAGCGCTAATTTCCAATAACCGTTTAGTTGTTGTAACATAATATTACTTTTAAAAACTTTGTTTAATATTTCTAAAAATTACCTCTCTTTATTTTGCATAATTGTAATTACCTTGTAAAATCCTGCAATTAATAAAATCAAGCTACCGTGTATACGTTTATTAAATGTTCATAGATATAAAACTAACGTCGCAGGAGCTGCTTCGAATTGCCATCATAAAGAACCTCTTTAAGAATAACGGCTTTTTACCGGGAGCTATTTCAAAGCAAATTACTCTCTAATTAAGACTCAGGTGAAGCGCAGGTGCCTATTTACGAGCAATTTGTGATCCTTGGAATCCTCGGAAAAACTCGAGAAAAATCAATAACACATTATTATTTGCGCTAATCGTCATCAACGCTTCTGCTGCATCAATGCGAATCGCAAAATAGTTACAAACTGAAGTAGTTTAAACGATTTATGCGTTGCACTTTATGTATGAAAAATTAACTTTACAGAAAATATTCTACCATGTTAATAATGTCGATAGAGCGTTACGAAACAAAGTAACCTTTGTGTGCGCTCTGAATCTCTACGAGACTTTAAAGCTCTCTCGCGGCGGTTATGCGCGTATAACGCTTTATGCAAAAATCGCGTGTGATATAATGCAATCAAGACGACGGAGAAGTCGCCGACTATGCTTGCGGGCTTTGCATATTTCTCTCATTTTTTTCATTATACATCACTTTGTTAATCCTTGCAATGTTGCAGCTTTTGTTATCCGTCGTCTCTTATTCCATCCTTTATAGATAGAACGCGTAATACATGAGAACATATCGCGAAAAGTCTTGGCAAAGTCACATACAAAGTTTCGTGAATTCGCCAGTAGCAATTGCATAATTAAACGTCACGAGCGAGACGATAATCGAGTTTCCGTAACGATCAGCAAATTCCTGATATAGAGAACCGATTCTATTCCTAAAGGCTTGAGTTAGTAATATTGTACTTGTAACATTAGATCTGTTCCCGTTGTTTGAAATCCTCAAAAATTTTTGCACTTAAAAAAAGATAAATATATATTTAAACATTGAAGAGAGAGAAAGCAAAGATGCTGAGTGCAAAACGTAGCAACATGAACAAACCTATTGACATACAGTCGCGAAACAAATTGTAAATAGCATTGAAAGAAGTCGCAAGAAGGAAGAGAGAGAGAGAGAGAGAGAGAGAGAGAGAAAGAGAGGAGAGAGAGAAAGAGAAGCAAGCAAGGAGTATACGTAAATGTAGCTGTCGGTAGGGTAGTTGGCAGCGTAAAGCCTATCTCTTTTAGAGATGCGAAGAAAGTCTTACGTATGTGCGCTAGTTCTTTTGTAGATACGACTGTAGTCTATAACGGTTCCTGTAAAATTAATGGAGCGTCTACCGTGTTGTGAGTATGCTCACAGCACGACGTAGACATGAACTATTCAACAAGCGCGATAGACGCGCATTTAGTAAGAGTGGATACGGGCGATGCTTAAGGGGTCGCTATATATTTTGTTGGAAGAGTATCGAAGTCGACGTCAGACTTTCCAAAGCGATGTAGGCATCAGGTGCGGCAGTATCGGTTTATCGAAAATTTCTCAGGGCGCGCCCGCGCGTCCGCAGACGGCAGAATGTTTCGTTCTGGCATGGACCGGAGAGGAAGTGTCGTAACTCGGCGCATTTACAGTGATAAAGTATCGCGATGCCGCACGCACTCCGCCAAATTACTAACTTTTCTCACAGAGTTTCCCTCCGTATCGATATGCGAATAGAAATTTGTGAGAAGATGGGTGAGAAATCGTGAATCAAATTAACAGTATGGAATTTGTGCCAACTCGAAATAAAAAGTACAAATTTATTTTACAAAAAAACTCTCCATACAAGATATTATTGATTCTATTGTAAAATTATTTCTTCCAATGATCACCACGTTCCATTGATCACAGTTTGATATAAAGCTCGATATTGTAATAATAAAACAGCACAAAATATCAGAGGCAAGAAGCTCATAGATTGTGTAAATATATTCTACGTACGAAGTCCGAAAGTTACTTCATAGCTTCTGATCCATAAACATTTTAATGGTCAGTGGTTACATCTGCAGCACGTATTTACGATGGGCGTAAGTACGATATTATTGCGCTCACGTTGCCCACGCTACGCTGCATTCCTCATCCCAGACTTCGAAACGAATATCAGAACAAATATGGCCCATTCCAACATGTTTACGTATACACTGCTCTTCTGCTTCACGAATACTCTTGAAAATTTTGAAACCGCTGTGCTATCTATCATCTACTTTTATAAATAAAACTATATGCGTTAGCATTGTTTATGAATACAACTTTAACTTAAAAGCTCAATAATAGCAGAAAAGCAGGAGTCGCTCATATGTGTATTTTTTTTACAAATTTATTATCAAGAGTTTCAAGAGGGACTCGAGAGAGAGAGAGAGAGAGAGAGAGAGAGAGAGAGAGAGAGAGATTGACCATTCACTCGCAAGATGCCGAAATCATCTTGAAGTACGCATATAGAAACGTTCCGTTAATCGTAACGGGTATACAAATGCTACACGGTGCATGGGAATGCAGGAGACATCTCAACACTGCCGAGTAATTACTCTAAATGGTGTAGACGGCGGTATTCCGTACACGTAATGCGTTGCATTTCGAGAGAGAACAAGGTAGTCACATTTTGCCAGCGGAACGTATATTAAATGAAAGGACGCATGACACAAATAATGTTTGTAATAGGGAAGGTGCTTTAAAGCAATGTAATATATGGGATAATGTTTCACGAGTCGAACAAGAGAAAGCTCAAAGCGATGGTTTAGTTATAATTATACTATTACGCATAGTATTGACCACAATACAGGCATATCAAATTCGTTTTATTAAATGCTGACATTGCAAATCTAATAATATAATGAATATTAATTCCAAGGGAAGTTGACCCGTAATAAATTCCGCATTATTCATGCATTAGATGCAACTTTTGTTAAAGTTAGGTAAAATGTATTGACTTTTGCAATGATGACTGGTGCAAAAATCAGTATATTATGTAATAAATAAAGTTAAAAAGTGTGCAAAGATATTATTCTAAAAGAAAACTATAACATATTATTTGATATTATTCTCCGTCCATGAAATATGGTTTATATATAATCATAATATACATATACCTATATCAATTCATCACACTTCTTGATATAATTTTATATAGACAAGTGAAAATAATTTATATATTTGTTTGTAATAATGGAGACGTAACGATTGACATAAAATAAATTTTCGTACATATGTAGCATCAAGCAATAAACTCAATAAAATTACATCAGTTTCAATTTTTGGTGCGAAAAATGTCAACTGCGAAAGCCCCATTTGTCTTGTCTTCGAGACAGCTTTCGTTCTGTCTTTTTTCTCATCCCTTCCTTTCTTTCAGAAGCTTTGCCAATCCGGGACTTGTCGAAAGGCCAATTTTACACGACGCGCAACTCCAATACTTTTATCCGATAATCCCCCAGTAATTGGATAAACCACAAAATAACGCGAATGACTGACTATTGTGGCCGACAGTAGTTCGTGTCTCGATATCGATATCTCACAGTCAAGAAAATATAACCCAAACTAAGAGAACATGTTTATACAATTTACGAAAACAATATAAATCAATAATATTCTTTATAAGATCCATCACTTTCAACACATAAAGTGCCTCTCTAGCGAGGAACGTACATATCTTTCAAAGAGAATAAAATATCCAGTCTGACAGGTTTTTCCTTACGCTTGGAAAATATATACAAATATATACATTTATACTTTCTTCATCTTGTGATGTATATACGTTTTCCGTCAAAGTGTATATATCCATTCTCTGAAATTCTAATTTAATTTACGGAATGGTTAGCTAAAACATTAGAATGGGAAAAATAAAATAAGATGTAACGTAATGAAAGTATACTAACGTGTATCACATATCGCTCAGTTATTCATTCCTCTTACGAAATGTATCACTAAAAAGTCCTCATAAAGCATTTCCAGTTTATGGCTATTTCAAAGGCGTTTTACGATATTATGGCAGAATACAGCTCTAAAATCGATGTCATCATTGTTTTAACAAAGTTACGCATTAATATTAATTTATTTACAAATTTGTCATATAGTCAAGATCGAGGTAGCGTTTGTGTAACACAAGGAAAAATAATTATAGAGCAAGACAAATCATAAGGTAAAGCATAAAATGTGAGATGTAGTACTATGATGATTACAACGCGAACAAAAGAGGACACTTTCAGTTTCCGAGGTCTAAAACCCGGAATTAAACTTCAGAATTCTTGAATTGAAGAAACTTCAATTATCAGAGCGAAGACAAGGTTCGTTGAGTAAGGACTGGTAAGTCATTCGATACAGTCTGTGAGCGAGAAACGTTACGTTGTCGTTATCCAGCATCGCTGAGAAAGTTCGCGCTACGCGAACTCTATTTTGTTCTGTTATTAATAAACCGGCGAAGCTGCATCACTGCTGCTCCGCGCACCGTATTGTCCTACCTCGCACAAAGAACTCGTACACTTTCAACTTCGGCCCTTAGCAACTACCATTCGTGAAAGTTAATTCGGTCACGAAGTCGATAAAATGCAATCTGGCGCAAGTAACAAGGATCGAACCCCTTTGGGAGATAATGCGCGCGAGCGTATAGTAATATAGTTAACTGCAATTACACGATACGATAGAGTTTACCACGGCCCGTGAAGCCCGCGAATAAACAATATATAATATGATATATTACACGAGAGTGGAAAATTTCTTTCAAATGTACAATTTTTATTTATCTACCAAGTTATAAGATAAACACAAAAATATTTGTGTGTATGCGTGTGTGTGTGTATCGGTGATGTTTCATCACGAAAAAAGTTAGATCCTCCGGTGACCTTTCTATTCGCAAGATCCTTGCAGTGAAAGCAAAGTAAAACAAATGACCGCAACTTTCTACGAAGAAAAGGAATTTTCCCGTCGGGGATATGTGTCAGCAAGAAACTTCCGGATGAACTTTGTTTGACTTGTATCCGAAAGAATCGACGTATCGAATCATATCGCTTAAGTTAAATAAGTTTTCCCGGATGAGTTTGCCAGTGTATACAGCATTATGAACAGAAGATGAGATGCTAACTTTCGATGGAGGAATAGTGCCGGAGGAACTTTTTCATAATCCGGTCTATTATCACGTTCCATACGGGGCGAATAACTTGTAGATCGCTCGACCGAATACTTGGGAAGAATCATGTACAGCAAAAGCGTGACAACCACAACAGCGTCGATATTAATTCAATTTACTCAAACCGAAGTGATCGGAATCTTTGAAATACTCCGAAAAGATTCTCGCGAGGTACGTTTCATAACTCTCCGTCTTCGAGTTGGTCGCGAATAGTAAATTCTCAACAACTAGGTCAAAACGAGCGGCGCGTACTAAACTTGATAAAATTATAAATATTAGGTCGTAATCGTATACTTATATTAAATACATACGTGTTTTTCATGGTCTTCTTAGACTTTGAGCGTCACTACTTATTTTCCGTCGTCTAATCTTACGACCTCAACTTATGAACCGTGGATTAACTTTATTAGCACACGACAATTTGCATACAAAGCAGCGCTCGCATCAGATAGGATTATGAAAGGCAAACTTCCTATTTTATATAATAACTGCTGCTCCTTTTCCGTTATTAATGCATCTAATTAATGCATCTTGTCTTATCGATGTCAACTGTACGATAAGATCTTCCAAGCGCTGCCTGACAAGGGAAGTAACTTGAATCTTTTACAAAGATTTTGAAAAATTCTGAATTAAGCACAATGGAGTATATGTGCATATTACAGCGCAGAGAGAATGAAATCCGAATCGACTGGACTCAAACAATTCACTGCCGTTACACTCGCCACAAACATTCACGATCGATTAGCTTTGTAAGCCACCTCACTATCAAGAGTTCACTTCCAAAGCAGACAATCGATTTGAAACACGGTACATACATCGATTAACATAGAGTGTATACAAGACTCTTTATTTGGTTTTAATTATTCTGCTAATGAAATTAAACGGTCTCATAATATACATAATATTACAGAAATTTGTAAATTTCATTAAGTCATAATAACAAAATAAATTACGTTATTTGAAACAAGAAAATAAATAGATAACATCTATTTGTATCTCTAAAATATTATATTTTCATTATTTTCATTTTTTTAGCCACGTTGTCCAAGAGATTGATGTCCAAAACTATTTAAAAATAAGAAAATAAGAAAAAAGACGGCATCAAGTATGAAGACATACATCGGTGCATCTTCATTATCTAAACTTTAATCAAACAAAAAAATATTAGATTATCTCGTTTGCTAGTAGTCGACCTGATCTAACAGTATATCGAAGAAATATTGCCGATTTGACAAGCGAAACTATAAACGGAAAGATACAAATATCGCGGACTGACGTCAGGCATGTCGGGATGGCTTCAAGCGGACGAAAACTAAACAGGGGATAGATGGGTGGGTGGGTAGATAGGTAGATGTATAGATAGATAGGTAGGTAGGTAGGAAAACTTGCTCTTTCCCCCTTGTAGATTCGCGATGTCGTCTCGCGAGGACTCTCGAGACTCGCTACGGCAGATAAGGTAAGAGGAAAGCACGAATTTCTACGTGCTCGACATACGAGCGTGGTCGACTTCGCGTAACAGAACCGGATTTCAGATTCCCAGGATCCCATTGAACAACACACCACGGCTATATCAACCGGCGTTGAGTCGTATGCAAATCGGTAATCGCGCACGTGCAGCACGCACATAGCACACGCAATTGCGAGATCCTTTCAGTAGCTAGTAGTATGAGTGCTTTCACGGTGCAACATTCTCAAGCATTAAGTACTTCTTTTATGCGCGGCTCGATGAAGTAGTAAAGGGACATACATTTCTCTCTGATGTTTTTAAATCTCAGTTAAATAAATCGTAAGCGATTCAACTATAACATATTACTGCAAGAATTTTTATTTACATGTCTAGTTTACCGAAACAAATAGGATTCGTGAGTATAATAACATGCAAAGCAAAGAATTTCTAATATGTGCTAAACTTGAGAGAGAGAGAGAGAGAGAGAGAGAACAAAAAATTATTTAAAATATCGTTTCTGATAAAATAATATTGAGATATAATACATACAAGTTAGAATCACAGATTTAGATCTAGATTAAATACCAATAAATAATACAAACAGTATAAAAATAAAAAAACTGTAGTGGAGATATTTCTAATTGTGTCAAGAACACATTACGATTCGAATGATCCTTTTACTGACCATGCTCGCTTAACGACTTCGAGTATTCGACAATTCGACAAAGAACAGAGCAGCGACATACCGCTAATAGTCGCGCTTTGATTAGTTTATCTAATTAAGTTTTGAACAAGTTCTACCACTCTGACCTTAATTTCGCCAAGAAGTTCACCAAATACCGAACGCAGAGAACTCATGGCAAACGACCCTTTTGGAGATCACTGTGGTCAGCGAAACCAGTATTGGCGAACGAACGACGCAAATGTCATCGAGAGAATTCGCTAACTTCGTGTACTTAACAGGAACTCGATACCGCAGATGCGGTTCTAGTGAATGAAAATTAGAACATGAATATATATCGACGATCGATTAATTACTTATATTTTATTGCAATGACATTTTAGAAAATATTGAACTAGGGTAGCCGAATGACCTAGAAAAAGTATATACTAAATGATATTTTAAAATAAAATAATATTTAGCTTTTTCTCGTGAGCCAATTTGTTGAAATAATATTTAGTCAATTTATCGAGAAAATGAATTTATTAGTTATTAATAAATTTAATAAAAAGTTATTATTAAATAATAAAGTTATTATCGAAAATAATTATCCTGAAAACAAGCAATGTAGGTACAATATATACATGTGAAAGCATCATAATTATATTAGTACATTTAATTCTATAGGATTCATGAAATACGAAAATGTATTGAGATGCTACAACATACATTGACGATATACAGCCAATACAATATTTTTAGTGGAATCCAAGCTTTCTTTTATGAGCTCTCTTTTCACCTGTCTCTTTATGAGCTCGGGAACAGTGTGGTCGACTTTATACCGAGATTTCCGCTAAATAATGGGCATATATAAAGAATAAAAGAAGAAAGTCGAGTTAGACGGACACGGAAAGGAGCTGTGCAGTAACACGGAATATACCGGGCATTTGATTTTCATCTAGCCAAGGCGGAACAAGCTCGGCTTGAATATGCCTTTCACAAATAAAGAACAAAAAAGGGAGCCTAGGGAACATGAACGCGCGTACAGGAAACAGAAGTGCACGATGGGCTCGAAACGAGAAACAGGCAAACTAGGAAACGCGAGTGCAGCAGTTACGGGATTAAGCACAACTAAACATCCTTTAAACAACTCGGTCATAAATTCACTGAGAAGATTAAGACGCTCTGTGCCGCCCATGGCACAACCTCTCCTTTCGGCGTATGCCCCCGAGGTTCCGAGACGTTTGCACGAGCACGAGAGAATGGAACTTGCGGTTCTCACAGCTTTCATCCTCAGCCATTTCTATTCTCTCTCCCTCTTTACTCTTCCCTTCTAGCCCATGTTCAACATACGCATGTTCTCCCTGCTCTTCCGCTGTTGTCCGCCTTCATCAAACTCTTGGCACTCGATGAAAAGACTTTAACTAACTACGTCTGATTATTGCGACTAGAAGAGATAAATTCACTTAATTTCATCCCCCAGACCTAGCAATATCCCCTACAAGTAGCGTTGGGGACACTAGGCTCCGCCGTTGTTGAAAACTAAAGAGATAAGAGAGAGATTGTATTTAGGGAAATTAACAACGGGATGTTCTGATTTGACTATGAACTTCCCGAAAGTTTAGCGCTCGACTATAGCAGCTCGGGTGTTGTTCACATCGGCGTTCGTTAATAATACCATATCGAATGAAGCGGACGATCGATGAAGGGAAACACTATGAATACCACCGCTGCGTCGCGTCGTCGAAACGGAGCAGAGATCGTCGCGTATATTATAACGATGTTTGCACGAGATATACGCAATGATAGAGCGGCACAAAGTATCCGATATCGACGGTGATCGATCCTATATGGAGCCAGCTTCAAACTCGCGTCTTTGCATTGTGTTTAACTTCGCGTAAGCTACTTATATTAGTTTATATATGCCCGTATATATACATACGTATCCATCTTTCGACTTATTGCCGCGGCAGAACGAATCGCGGACCCGCTCGGAATCGACGCTCAATTAATTTTCCTTATCCTGCGCCTCCTCCATCGTTCCTTCGGTATAAATAGAATTCTTCGTGAATTCAATAAAAGAGATCACGACCACTGATAGCTGACTCAGGCGAGTCGTGCGGTCCTCTCTCTCCCTCTCTCTCTTTCTCTCTTCCTCTCCCCCACCTCCCCTCTCTCTCTCCCCCCCTCTCCCCCCTCTCTCTATTTCTCTTTCACCCCATTGGGTGTATCGATTTTCCTTCAAAACGTATTATAGGTATTCCGAATATACTTTCCGTGTCGATGAGTAGCCATCCGAGATGATGGGCCGTTAAAAGCTGTTCTCGGTCAAGTGTGGTAAAGTGCTTGCACGGATCGATGGAAACGAACTCGCGCGACGTTAAATGAATGCCGCTAGTGTCTAGTAGAAAATCTTGGAGGAAATTCTCCTCTCAAAAATTCATCATCCTCTTCCGACCATACGTACGCTGTTTCCAAAGCAAACACAGTGAGTTAAACGTTACCCTAGACATAATATTGACACTGAAGCATCTACGGTACTAGCAGTTGCTGCATTTACTCTTTAAAACAAAGAGAGACATCCCAGCTTATTTTTCTAAATATATCTTTATAAATTATTACCATTACAACATACGAATGCAAAATCGAGGTACAAAGCTGAAAGTCTTTTTTCTTCCCTCAAACAGAATAGATTTTGCTTCTCAGATAAATGCGGAATCCCTCCCTTCTCCCCTATCGAGATATTTATTCTCCACTATCTGAAGCCAATGTTATTGCTCATCGGATAAATTGAAAAATAATTCCAGCTCGTTTCTCAGTAACAATATCTATCCAGGTCACTTGGAATTACGTTACATATCGATGGTACCGACCGGAAAAGATGAGAGTGAAACAATAATCAAGAATTGATCATGAAAAGAAATGAGGAAAAGCACCAAGTACCACAACGCGATGATTTCAATCAATAATTGTCAAAGAAACATTTTTTGCTTTTAATTATCTTCTGACTAAATCGTTATATCTCCTAATCTATTAATAAATAAAAAGCTACAAATACAGAAGCTAAAGAATCAAAATACTAATTCGAATTAATATTTCATAGTCTCTCTTTTACAATACATTTTGTAGAAAATATCCCCTATATGGGTTAGCATGTTATTATCCCAGGCTCTTTGGATACTGAAACATTCTCCATGATCTCCTTACCAAGTCTCGGTGGATCAAAGAATAACTTTGCGAAAAGGGAAGAAAAGAATAGCTCTCGTTCGCTTTGGAAACATATGTCTTCGAAGTTACGGAGCGACTCGAGCAAACTACGGCCATTTTAACATTAGCCTTGTAGGCGTTCCTTGAACTTGCGAGCTTATTTCGCCGGCTCGCAAGACGTTCGAACCACATTAATGGCTTCGAACAGAAATTTTGCCGTAACTACATGCGTTTCAGTTTACATGTTGTAGTAGAGAGCTGTTAACATCGCGTTTTGAATAGACGCGAGTGTAACGAGCTACCGTGTATATGCATTGATTAATCGATGCAGCAACAACTCGATTTATTAGAGCTCTAACGAAGCTTAAATCGTGACCTGGGTATCAACGCTGGACTTTAAAAAAGATGTGTATCTATAGCATTACCCATTTTTATACTGTCTACAACTTATTTTCTCAACATAACTCATGGATGATCAAAACAAAAATAGAAGTAATGAATAGAAGTAATGAAATTGCCGATAATACTTTACGTGCAAAATTTAATTTTTCTTTAATAGAATTAAAGCATCCCTTTTTATAAACTGACGTCAAGTTATAAACTGTTACATGACGCTATTAAAATTTGTCCATGATGTCCGCGACAGTATCTATATACTTCACCCAGTTTTAAGAGAAAACTTTGGTCTTAATCTTCGTGCGCGTATATCATCAGCCGAAAGACACTTAAAAGTAAGTTTCATAAACTCATCGTCAAGTATATCAGCGTATCGCTCGTCAACTATAGTATAGCTTGGTTGATATCCTGAGTTACAGCGCAAGTGGATACTTGTCGCGCTCTACGTGCAGATTTTTTGCGAAATCCGACCCCTTAGTACGCGCGCTTTATCACCCCCCCTCCCCTCTCTCTCTCTCTCACGCAGTTATTCTCATTATCGATTCCCGTTCCACTCCAATAACGTGAATAGGAAGACGACAATGCGTGTTATCGGTGACGCACTACTATTCGAACACGCTTCTCTATTTCTTTCGCGATACGCCTCGCAATAGTGGAAGTAATTCAATGCGAGTGCGCTCTTATTAAAGTGAAAGGGACAAATTCGGGCAGGTAATAAAGAATTGTTATTATATATATATAAGGTAAAAGATTGACATTTCGATTTCCCTCTTGTCATATTTGGACAAAAAAAGAATCGTAGAAAGCTCTCTCGTTTGCTGGAAAGAAAAAGAAGGGTGCGTGCGCGTTTTATAGGGTCTCAATCCAACATATTAAAAAAACTCGGAAACAGCATATGACTCGCGATAAATATCAAATCTTTTTAACGTTATTCTTTTTTTCACGTGTCATCAATCATGCCATTTTTGTATATCCACATTCTACAATTTTTTTGTCACAAAGATGCTAAATGCTTTATTACTGATCCATTATTTTAGCTAACATAAAAACTTTCTCTTCTTCGCTTCATCTAGCAACAGTAGCAACGCAAAAATTAAATTGGTACAGAATAAAAATTGTAAATAAGCCAGGAAAATTAATTTATTATTCCTAGGACAGTATTGTGACAGTATTGTGAAGATTCTGGAAACATGTAACGAAAAAATAATCAGATTGTGCTGTATTTGTGGAAGCACGATTTGTGCGGAACAATAAACACGATAAACCATTTCAAGAGCTTCGTCTTATTGCTAAAAAATTTCTGTTATTATGACATACATCCTCTATACAATGACGGATTCAATTATTTTCCTCCTGTTATCCCATCATCCCTTTTCCGCGTGACAAATCTCTTTTACACGGAAACAAGAAGAGAGTAACAGCTTACTGACGTCAGAATAAGCCCGGCGACAAGAATTCTTCCTGGAAAGTGCCGTACACGGTAGCATCGGAATACCCTAGCG
This sequence comes from Trachymyrmex cornetzi, assembly GCF_001594075.2. Classification (NCBI taxonomy): domain Eukaryota; kingdom Metazoa; phylum Arthropoda; class Insecta; order Hymenoptera; family Formicidae; genus Trachymyrmex; species Trachymyrmex cornetzi. The sequence goes on from NW_017300245.1 coordinate 484,393, forward strand.
GAGAAAGAGGCGCGACACGTAGTTAAGTAAGTAAGGTAAAAGGCGGCTCTTCGCTTCGAACCAGTACCCAAGTTACGTCGATATTTCTTCACTCGACGTTTATAATAAGCCATCCAGCCATATCTCTCTCTCTCTCTCTCTCTCTCTCTCTCTCTCTCTCTCTCTTTCTTTCAAGCTTTCAAGCATGGCACAATACTGAAGGCGCCAGTTTATATACTACCGGCAACACTTTTATGCTCGAACGCGCAGCAACGTCAACGTCGCCAATAGCCCAGCACTAGCACCGAGAGTGATCTGTATAGGTGCGACGTGCGACGAAGTTTAACGACAAACGAGGTTCATTATACTCGAGAAAACAAGGCCCAATGCATATACACGGTCGAAGAAAAATATAACGACATCGATCGCGCGTAACGACGTATATCTAGGTACAGCTAGACACCATGTGGCTTTGTGTACCAGCGGATGTACGGATGTGTGTTTTAAAGTAAACGTGCGACACACTACTATAAATATATACACGTAATATGTATGATATATCAGAGATGTATACACGGAGAGCGTTCGATATCACGTTCTATAGCTCCCAATTTCGTCGACGCGATAGAAACTGTAGTGTATATTCCCTAATCGCGACAGATACAAAGACGCATGTGCCGGTTAGAAGTGATTAATTAATTTAATCACGCCAAAGCGCCGCGAAACGTTGATCAAAGAGAATTATGTAAAATATAGCCAAGATAGTGTGTCACACGCGTAACCCGCTTTAACGCTTGCGTATTCGCGTAACGCCCGTGTACATACAAGGAAATTAAATTACGTGCGTAACGTTACGTTAGATCATTTTATATCACACTTGTCGCGCTCAAAGAGACGCGAATTTCGCACTACGACATATTTTACGTATTATCTAAGTCGTACCGAGAAACGCTAAAATATCATCCAATCAATACAACCTAGACTTGTTTCACCCTTCAATCATCAGAGTCTCGAAATTAGAGTAAAGTTATCGGGGAATCCAAAGTCATAGGTGAACGATCGGATAGCAGGGGCGATGTAGATGGGTATCGGATGGATCATCTTTATCTCGGCCGATTGCATTGTTAGCATGAAGCGTATTGTTTGAACGTCATATTGGCACGAGGCCTCGGGCAACCAATCAGCGTTTGCGGTAACCGTGCCTTATCAAAGATTTCCACCACCTAGCCGCAGGGCTCAAATCAACCTATCCTCCGACAATCCTTTCTCCAGTTTACAGAACTCTGTCGCGAGGAGAGCAGCAAACTAGTACTAGTAATAAGAGATCAATCCTAATTGCCAGACTTTGGACAAGAACTCGCGCAAATGAGCGCGCGAGATATCGCTGTTGAAAATCTTTCAATACATCGGACAATCAGTTTCAATCGAATCACGTTTGGCGAAACTAGGAAAAATTAGGAATAGCGATTCGCGATAACACGCATAATTATTGTCGCGTTCAAAGACTCTGTGCGAACTCACGACAATTTATGACAATTTAATTATCCGCGCGCGCGATACATACGCGTGTGACATTAATTAATATTCATCGATAATGGAATATTAGACAACACGTCTGTCGCAATATAACCGTGTGTTGCTCATCAAGCAATAATAAGCAACGGTAATTACTCGTTAATTGGATGACACCACGTTTTAATAACCATTTCGCAATATGGAAACGCGCCGACAAGTCGATGACAGGTCGGTGTGCGAAAATCCTTGGGACATTCATAAACGACGATTGTGCGGAGATATCATTTTGACCATTGTTAGAAAAATGGAAAGAATGAATAACTTAGGCAAGACGAAACTATGATGTATTACAGTACTTTCACATACGTCGCCCATATATCTGCATAGTTGGATTTATACATCCACTTTACGATCTCTCTCTCTCTCTCTCTCTCTCTCTCTCTCTCTCTCTCTCTACTCTCTCTCTCGGAAGTGACTCGACGACTTTAACGTAAATCTCTCGCATAAGGTCGTCTTTAATGTCATATCCGGTGGTCTCCTCGTCAACGAACGTTCGGTAAATTGATGACGTAATTACGGGTCTCTGCTCGCTCGCGAGCTTACCTGTCTTATGGAATAGCTCGTAACGGTCGATCGGAACCCATATCGTTCTACCAACGAAAATACGTAGGAACACGTACGTAACGAGTCGTGCTAGCGACGTGCTGCTACAGCTGTCGAACATCCGCCGGTGTACGTGTAACTACCCTCCAAACGACGCGCAGCATATGTGTGTATGTGTGTGTGTGTGTGTTTTGTGCGTGTGCGTCTATGTATGCGCACATAGGGTGGTCGCGCGGGAAGATAAGTACCGAAGGGATGAAAGTAGCGAAGATGGTATGTGCGTCTCGTTAATTTTTCGCCCCGTGTCGTTGCATTGTTTGCTTGAGAGAAGGGTGTTTATTGCTAGCAGCTCGAGACAAGAACTATCGCGTTGCATATATACGTTATTATTACGCGAATGTACAAGGGAGCGAGCGAGCGAGCACGACTCTGTGCCACTGGTTGCTATGCCACGTTTTAATGATCTCGATTTAACAAGCGTACGTAAGCCGCGTGCGAATCTCACAATAAGAAAAGAACGTACAGAACGACTTCTAAAATAAAATCGGATTAATTAAGGGATTGAAAGATAGTACAGATTAATGTTATACAAACGTGTAAATTTTATATTAACGTGTATATTTGTGTGTGTGACCCAAGATTTTAATAAAAAAAAAGTCCATCATCTATAAATATGTAAGATAGCATTATGGATAAGATAATATGAGAAATTGATGAAAATTAAATTAACCCTTACCGTACCATCTACAATTTGGTGCCTCATCTATACCATCAAGGATCACTTCAAATCTCTTCGTTTTTTTACCTTTTCAAAATAATTTGAAAAATCTCTAAAAATTCACCAACATACTTTCAACTTTCTAGAATAAATATTGACTATTTATTTTGGAAAATAATAAAATGTAGTATAATTTATAATTATCGAAAGACTCAAAGAAACTTGCACGAACAGGAATTGCTCGGTCACTAGTTACCCATATTAGTACGGTAAAGGTTAATTTGTTGTAAGAGCTAATAAAACTTTTCACGAATAAATAAAAAAATTATGTTCTTACGTTATAAATGTAATATTTCATGAAAAACCTAATATAATATCTTATTTACAAATGACTTTTTTTTTTCTTTTGACGATATTTAAAGATGATTCCATTAGAGACGGTATCGCGCTACGTCAATCGATATCGAAATTGGTAGCGAGTAATGAAACCTTCTTTCCCAGTAGGTCGGATATTGAAACAGGTCGGGCTCTATATTTCTGTATTTTCGCTCTCGTCCAAACGGACGGGAGAGTCATACCGTAGCGGATCAACGAGCAATCATACTTGAATAGGCGCCTCGCACACGAGAGTGAACGAGAGGCCAGCATGCGTATCCGCGTGTACAAGCGTGGACGTACGTTGATTCGAAATCATTGTGCCGTACCTTGTCGACAATCGAACCTCGACGAACCTCGAATTTCGTATGCCACCGCACGAATTTCCCCTCGAAACGGATGATTCGCGTGGGTGAATCGGACAGAAGGTCGATCCGTTCCTTCTCACGGAACAAAAATATCATTCCACGTCGACCCGATAAACAAGACCACTGTCCCACCGGCGCGGCGCGGCGCAACAATCAACAGAGAGACACGTTCTAAGGCTTTCACGCGAATCGGTAAATTTTATTTTCGAATTTCATGCACTCGCGACAAATTTTTCTATATACTTATATCAAAACGCGCGGTCGGTAATATTACACCGCTGAAATATAAAACCTTCGTGACACGATCACAGACAATATCTATGAATAATTTTCTATAAAGAGGAGCGCACGCGATAAGGCGCCAAGAATATTAAATATGTCTGATCTAGAAATATATTTCTGGGTAACTGTCCTACTTGTATAATATGGATATACAGAAAAAAAAATTAGATTAAACAAGATTACCAGTGTTTATATATATCAATGTTGACAGCATCAAGATCGACATAAAAATGATTCCAAATTTATGTAAGCTGCATCTCAATCATACTTTTAATATTTTTTATGTAATATTAGAATAAAAGTTGCATCTCGGAAAAATAGAGACACACTTATAACTGTTTATATGTATGTCAATTCCTACATGATTCATCCGCACATATTTTTCATATTGTTTTTTTCACGATAATATTTATTGAATATTCTTAAAAGCTAGTGCAACGCATTCAAAAATACCACAGATATACATATTTCATTTAGACACTACTACACTCGTAATACAAACAACGCGTTACACGAATCCATCAAACGCGCCATCGCCATAATTCAACCGTATATATTTCGACCATATCTGTGAGTTATTTCATGTTCCGTGTGGCTCGTAATAAAAAAATACAAAAGGGCGCAAAACCAAAAGCAAACGGATAAATTGTAACTGTTATAAAACTGGTCATTTTGTATATATTTTAAAGCGCGGCGAGCATAAATACGTTTGTTCTTCGTATTCTGGATATTGTTGGGCAAACAATAAAACCATGCTTTATATTATACATTATTAATTTAAATACTGTTATCCTCGAATAATTCTTTAAATATAGGCACGTTATTTTTAACGTTAAAATTTGCTAAACGATTTTTCTGTAAAATGTTGTCATCAAAGTACAGCAACGAAAAATTATTAAGTACTATTTATTTCATTTTTTGATAAATTTGCATGATCCATCCGGAAATTAACAAAATTTTTCAAAAACATTAATTTATTCTGTATAGTAAATTCAACTCTAGATTGTATCCATCGAAATAAGCAGTGTGCGGAATTAAATAAATACAAAAGATTACAGAATTCAATAAATAATGAATTAAATATACATTTGTATCTATTTTCCGCTACACTTGACAATTACAACAGTGAAATGTGATCAAGATATGATTGAATGACGATGAGCAAATTTTAACTCAAAAAGTCTATAAATATAAAAAAAAAACCAAAATCTACAATACATTCGTAACTTTATATTCGTAATATACCTAATTTATTTCAACAAATATTTCAATTTGAATATATGTATTGTAAGGAATAACGGTACATACTCATGCAGAGCTTTTTTCGACGTAAATGCTAACGTTTATAAACCTTTTTTTGTGATAAATTTCCAACTTATCATCGCATCAATGTACTTCGGATAGAAAGACTCACCATTATTAATCGCAGCTAAAGCGACGGCGCCAAGCAACCATGCGACGACGCTGACGGCGGACATCTTCGTTTCCCTCGTCGCGGTTTCCTCCTCACATAATACGCGCCTTCCGTGCGTTAGAACGAGCTGAAACAAGGAAGACGCATTACGTTAAACCGCGCGTGTGCGCGATGTCACAAGATATTACAAGTTCGGTCGCGCGTTTATCTTACAAAGGCGACGCTTTCGTAAACGCCCGGCTAAGTGCTGCACGCCGGCGCTGCTGTTGCCAGAGCACTGGTGAGGAAAGCCGAGGAAACGATTGTATTAGCGTCACAATTTGTTACGCGTAATCTCGCACACTCCTGTTATCATGCATCCTGTTACCGACAACAGATGCCGCGTGCAACGATAATTACTCGATCAACTGCGCGTCTGCAAAAATATTATGACAATAAATAATCTCGCAACAAACTGCTTTTCAACCTCCGCTTTTCGTTTTCCTTCGGTACATCATACAACAGTTCAAAATAGAGATCTTCATTCCTTGAATTACATAGGTCTTCATTGCTCATTACTTAATATTTAGGCAATATAACAAAAAATATAGTAGGCTAACGAGAGTCAGCGAAGATAAACAGCGCAAGTGTTATAATGATCAATCAATACTCAAAAAATGGATTGATGTCTTCTTTATTTGAACGTTTCAACTCTCTTTGGAGTCCTCCTCAACAAGAATGATACAATTCCAATAAGTTCACATGTCCGCAATGCTTAAGTCACTCGCAAATTGACAAAAATGCAGCGTTGATAATCTGACATTTATAGAAAAAGTCTCA